>NW_026652283.1:83976816-83996736 GCF_009828535.3 Hylobates moloch | reverse complement strand
CCGGCCACCCATCGTCTGGGAAGTGAGGAGCGCCTCTGCCCAGCCACCTATCGTCTGGGAAGAAGTGAGGAGCGTCTCTGCCTGGCCACCCCGTCTGGGAAGTGAGGAGCGCCTCTGCCCGGCCGCTCCGTCTCGGAGGTCTATCACGGAGGCCACAAGCAATGTGGGGGCTGGACGTGGTGGCTCACGCCTGTGGTCCCGGCACTCTGGGGGGCGAGGCGGGTTGATCACTTCGGGCTAGGAGTTCGAGACCAGTCTGGCCAACATGGCGAAACATGAAAAATACAACAGACAAACTAACCAACCAACTCAGTGACAACAAAACAGGTCTACCCTGGAGTCATACTCTAATTTTTTCTATTTTCCTCCCTTTCTGATCCTTTATCCCACTTTCTTTTTCTTCCTCTTCCTTCTCCCTCTTCTTTGTCAAATAGAGGATTGAGTTATTATCACTGATCCATATAAAGTCCCTCTCTCATTTATTTTAACTCCCACCCCCCATTTCTATTCCCCGACTTCCCATGTGCAACCTTCCTAATATGTTTGATACGCATCTTTTTGTTTGTATGTATTATTAGAAAATGTTTATTGTTTTTGTGTGCAAAAAAAATTAATAAAAAAAAAAAAAAAAAGAAGTTGAGGCTCAATTTGAGGAAAACCGGGACAGATGACCTTCAGAGCAAGAAACAAAGCACGCCTTTCATCTTTACCTTTGTGCATGGAGGGGAAAGATTGACTACATGGGATGATGGCTAGTTGACAGGCCTGTTGCTTTTTACTCAACAGACATGTAACTCATATTTATCAAGCAAGTATGTGTAGCAAGGATTGAGGGAGGCAGCCCGGCTTTAGTGGTTAAGAGCATGAGCTCTGGAGCCAGACTGCCTGGGTTCAAATCCCAGTCTAGCACTTGCTAGCTGTGTGGTGTTAAGTGGTTTTTCTTAATCTCCCTGGGTCCCAATTTCCTCATCTGCAAGACGATGATCACAGTTCCTATTGAGAGGGTTTGTTATAAAGCTTAGATGGATTAATATTTATTAAGGGTTTAACACACTGCCTGATGACACATACTAAGTGCTCAACAAATATTAGTTGCTAAGGTTGATAGGTGCTGTGTCAGATGCAAAGATAAATGCAGAAGAGGGAGATAGCCAGGTACAGACTTTACACACAAATGATGTCCACATAAGAATGTCGGGTTTAAATTGCTTTTTTCCCTATCTTGTATCTATGTTCCATTTAGAAAGTAACAGAAGTAGAGAACTCTCCCCTGAACTGGGGCCTAAGAGGAGGTATAGGGAACTCAGGGAGAGGCTCCTCCTCAAGGAAGTCTTTTCTGCAGATTCATCCAGTTCAGCAAGCATGAGCCCTGGGGCCCCACCAATTCAAGGAGGAGCTAAATTGGCAGATGTTTATTGAGCCAGGACTATAATCAAGGAAGCTGGCTGGCTGCTGCAGGAATGGAGAAACAAACATTTACTGAAAGCCCCATGTGCCAGGCATTATATGAGGCATTTTCCATGAATTATTGTACTTACAAGTGGTACCATCCTTAAATGGTAGGCATTCTCATTTTTACCCTATTTACAGGTGAAAAAAATCAAAGGTAGGCGATTTGTCCAAGCTCACACATCGGCAAGTGACTGAGCCTCAATTCTTCCCCAGAATGGTCTTCTTTCTGAGCTTATTCACTAGCTACGGTATTTCCTGGGGTGTGTACAAGACTCAATTCATGTACTGAAAGAACTTACAGTCTGGCAGGAATATCACAGATGAAAACTCCATACCATTTCTTCCTCCACTGAATGGCCAGTAATAGGGAGCGATTTCTTCCTTTCCTATACAATCTTAGCATTTATTTTCCTTTTTTAGATGGGGTCTCACTCTGTCGCCTAGGTTGGAATGCAGTGGCACGATCTTGCCTTGCTGCAACCTCCATCTCCCGGACTCATGCAATTCTCCCACCTCAGCCTCCCAAGTAGCCGGGACCATCGGTGCACACCACTACACCTGGCTAATTTTTTGTATTTTGGGTAGAGACGAGGTTTCACCATGTTGCCCAGGCTGGTCTCAAGCTCTTGAACTCAAGTGGTGCACCCACATCAGCCTTCCAAAGCACTGGGATTACAAGTGTGAGCCACAGTGCCCGGCCTCTTAGCACTTTTGAACCACTTAACAGGATGCTTGGACTGACTCTTTAAATTCATTAAAAGTAACAAAAACATTAACTGACGTTATTGAGTATCTTGAATGTGGCCAGGAACTTCATATGATAATCTCATTTAATCCTCCCAGCGCAATGATCCTGTTTACTCACAGAGCAAGTAAGGCCCAGGGAGGTTTAGTAATTTGCCCAAGACTACATCATAAAAGTGGTAGGCCTGAGCTTCGAAGCCAGGCTATTTCCACCCAGAGTATGAGCTCTTAATGACTAAGCTATGATGATGTCAGAAGGGCCGTGTCACTCCTATTTGCCTTGTACATGCAGTTGTTCCTCATTGTTCACAGTAGTACTTAGTTATGTTCTATAAAGATGTCTTGAGGACTGAATTTACAAACACCAAACCATTATTCCTAGGGAAGACAGGATTAGATTCCTGCAAGCCTCTAGTCATAGCATTTTTGTCAGCTGATGAATACATACCCTTGTCTTTTGTGTGTTTCCAGATATGGTCTCTAACCGTATTTTCTCTGTAAGGCACATCGCAGCCTTCCTGCCCTTGGAAACACTAGACAGCACTTTAGAACTGTGGCTGGGACCATTTCAAACAGAGAAATCACCAATAAAATGCACAAAAATGTAAAAAGCATGACACTGAATATACTGCAAAAGGGACACTGCTTACAGGATTAGCTGAAACAAGGAGGCAGAGCATCACCTTGCTCAGCCTCAGCCAGGAATGTGCACCTAGGGGAGCTCAAATTTTTCATCCCTCTCTGCATGTCTGTCAATGATCTTAAAAGTGCTGTATCGATTTTAGGGTTACACATCAATTTTAGCAAGTAAACAAATTCTCAAATATGAAATCCGTAAAAAATGGGACTCTACTATACTCCTCACCTTTTAAAAGATTACATTTAGGAGAGGCGGAGCAAGATGGTGGAATAAAAGGCTCCGTGGATCCTCTCCCCAACAAGGACACCAATTTAACAACTATATACACAGAAAAAACACCTTCATAATAACCAAAAATCAGGTGAGCCCTCATAGTACCTGGTTTTAACTTCATATTGCTTAAAGAGGCACTGAAGAGATAGGAAAAAGTCCTGAATCGCCAACGCCACCCCTTCCGCATCCCTGGCAGCTGTGACCTGGTGCAGAGAGCATCTCTGAGTGCTGGGGGAGGGAGAGGATAGCAATTGTGAGGCATTGAACCCAGGGCTGTCCCATTAGAGCAGAAAGGAAGACCAGACCAAACCCGGCTGATGCCTGCCAAGGGAGGGAGCATTTAAAACAGCCCTACCCAGCAGTCCAAATGTGAATGCCTGCAAACCTTGCCTCCAAGGGCCAAACTGCTCTCAGTCTCTAAATAAATTTGAAAAGCAGTCTAGACCGTAAGGACAGCAACTCTTAGAAGAGTCCTACTCCTGAACTGGCCCAGAGACAGTAGAGTACAGGGATGTGTGACCTACTGAGGCACCAGCTGGGGTAGCCAAAAGAGACCCTTTCCTTTCACTTGAGAGGAGAGGGAAGAGTGGGGAGGACTTTGTCTTGCATCCTGGATACCAGATCAGCCACAGCAGGATAGCGCACTGGTCAGAGTTGTGAGGCCTCATTTCCAGGCCCTGGCTGCCAGATGATATTTCTAGACATACCCTGGGCCAGAAGGGAACCTGATGCCTTAAAGGAAAGGCCCCAGTTCCAGCAGCATTCATCACCTGCTCTCTGAAGAGCCCTTGGGCCTTGAGTAACAAGCAGCAATACCCAAGTACTGCATCGAGTCCTTGGGTGAACCTCTGAGACTTGGTGGCTTCAGGTGAGACTCAGCATATTACCAGCTGTGGTGGCTACAGGGCAAAACTCCTTCTGCTTGAGAAAAGCAGAGGGAAAAGTAAAGAGGACTTTGTCTTACACCTTAGGCACCAGCATGGCCACAGGCGGATAGAGCACCAAGCAGACTCTTGGAGTCCCTGATTCCAGAACTGAACTCTTGGATGGCATATCTGGATCTGCCCTGGGCCAAAGGGGAGCCCGCTGCTCTAAAGGGTGAGTCCCAGCCCAGGCAGCATTCACCACAGCTGACTTAAGAGCCCTTGGGCCTTAAGAGAACATTGGTGGTAATCTGGCAGTACTGTTCGTGGCTTGTAGTTATGGGGAGGCTCCTCTAACTTTGGAAAGGGGAGAGAAGAGTGGGAAGGACTACATCTCATGGTTTGAGTGCCAGCTCAGCTGCACTCAGGTAAACTTATAAAAAAAAAAAAAAGAAAGAAAATGTTATATATGCTATCTATATAGAATTTGCATATTTCTCCAGTCATTTAATTCTAATCCATTAAAAGTTGAATTACTGTTGTATGAAAAGGTTTTAAAATGGATCAATTAAGATAGCTGCATTATAAGGATAGAATCTCAATAAAGCCCAGTAAATTGAAAAAAAAAAAAAAAAAGATTTTTTACTGTAGCCCCTGACTCCCAGACAACACCTCTGGACCCATTTGAGCCCTGAGGGAACTCTCCACCCTGAAGGGAAGGACACAATCCTGGGTGGTTTTTGCCACGTGCTGATTGTAGAGCCCCAGGGCCTTGAGAGAAGATAGGCAGTAGCCAGGGAGTGGTTACAGCAGGCCTTGGGTGAGACCTAGTGCTATGTTGGTTTTAGGTCTGACCCAGTACACCCATAGTGGTGGTGGCCATAGGTGTGCTTGTGTTACTCTACCCCCAGCTTCACGTGGCTCAGAACAGAGGGAGAAAGACTCCATTTGTTTGGGAGAAAGTAAGGGAAGAAAACAAGAATCTCTGCCTAGTAGTCCAGAGAATTCTCCTAGATCAGGTCTAAGATCATCAAGGTGGTACCTCTATGATTCTGCAAGAACCACAGTGTTACTGGGCTTGGGGTGCTTCCTAAAGCTGATACAGCTTGGATCACAACACCCAAGTCCTTTCAAATATCTGGAAAGTCTTCCCAGAAAGGATGGTTACTAAAAAGCCCAGACACTAAAGACTACAATAACTACCTAACTCTTCAATGCCCAGACACCAAAGAACATCTACTAGCATCATCACCATCCAAGAAAGCATGACCTTGGCCAGGCACAGTGGCTCATGCCTGTAATCCCAGCACTTTGGGAGGCCAAGGCAGGTGGATCACGAGATCAGGAGATCGAGACCATCCTGGCTAACACAGTGAAACCCCGTCTCTACTAAAATTACAAAAATTAGCCAGGTGTGGTGGCGGGTGCCTGTAGTCCCAGCTACATGGGAGGCTGAGGCAGGAGAATGGCATGAACCCGGGAGGTGGAGCTTGCAGTGAGCCGAGTTCACACAACTGCACTCCAGCCTAGGTGACTGAGCGAGACTCCATCTCAAAGAAAACAAAGAACAAAAAACAAACAAAGAAACAAAAAAAGAAAGCATGACCTCACCAAATGAACTAAATAAGATGCCAAGGACCAATCCTAGAGAAAAAAAATATGTGACCTTTCAGAAAGAAATCAAAATAGCTGTGTTCAAGAAACTCAGAGAATTTCAAGATAATACAGGGAAGGAAATCTGAATTCTGCCAGATAAATTTAACAAAGAGGCTGGGCATGGTGGCTCATGCCTGTAATACTAGCACTTTGTGAAGCCAAGGTAGGTAGGTCACTTAAGGCCAGGAGTTCGACACCAGCCTGGCCAACATGGTGAAACCCTATTTCTACTAAAAATCAAAAAAGAAAAAAAACAAAAACTGGGCACGGTGGCACATGGCTGTAATCCCAGCTATTAAGGAGGCTGAGACACAAGAGTTACTTGAATCCAGGAGGTGGAGGTTGCAGTGAACTGAGATTGCACCACTGCAGTCCAGCCTGGACAACAGAGTAAAACTCTGTCTCAAAAATAATAACAATAATTAACAAAGAGATTGAAATAATTAAAAAGCATCAAGCAGAAATTCTGGAGCTGGAAAATGCAATTGACATACTGAAGAATGCATTGGAGTCCTTTAATAGCAGAATTGATCAAGCAGAAGAAAGAATTAACGAGCCTGAAGACAGGCTATTTGAAAATACATAGAGCAGACAAAAAAAAAGAATAAAAAACAAGGAAGCACACTTACAGAATTAAGAAAATAGCCTCAAAATGGCATATTTAAGAGTTATTGGCCTTAAAGAGGAGGTAGAGAAAGAGATGGGGTAGAAAGTTTATTCAAAGGGATATAACAAGTTTAAATACATATGTGCCCAATACTGGAATACCCAACAAGTATTATTAGAGCTAAAGAGAGAGAGAGGCCCCAATGCGATAACAGCTGGAGACTTCAACACCCTACTTTCACCATTGGACAGGTCTTCCAGACAGAAAATCAACAAAGAAACGTTGGACGTAATCTGCACTATAGACCAAATGAATCTAATAGATACTTACAGAACATTTCATCCAACAGATGCAGAATTCACATTCTTTTCCTCAGAACATGATTCATTCTCAAAGATAAACCATAGGATAGGTTGCAAAACAAGTCTTAAAACATTCAAAAATATTGAAATAATATGAAGCATCTTATCTGACCACAGTGGAACAAAAGTAGAAATTAATAAAAAGAGGAATCTTGGAAACTATACAAATAACTGGAAATTAAATAATATGTTCCTGAATGACCAGTGGGTGAATGAAGAAATTGAGAATAAAATTGAAAACCTTCTTGAAACAAATAATAATGGAAACATAACATCAAAAACCTACAAGATACAGCAAAGGCAGTACTAAGAGGGAAATTTATAGCCATTACTGACTTTATCTAAAAAGCAGAAAAACTTTAAATCAACAATCTAACAATGCATCTTAAAGAACTAGAAAAGCAAGAGCAAACCCAATCCAAAATTAGTAGAAGAAAAGGAATAATGAAGCTTAGAACAGAAATAAATGAAATTGAAATGAAGAAAACAATACAAAAGATCAATGAAACAAAAGTTGGTTTTTTGGAAAGTTAAACAAAATTGACAAGCCTTTAGCCAGACTAAGAAAAAAAGAGAGAAGATACAAATAAATAAAATCAGAAATGAAAAGGGAGACATTACAACTGATACAACAGACATTCAAAGGATTATTAGTGGCTACTATGAGCAACTATATGCCAATAAGATGGAAAATCTAGAAGAAATGGACAAATCCCAAGACACATACAACCTACTGAGACTGAACCAGGAAGAAATCCAAAACTTGAACAGACCAATAATGAATAACGAGAGCAAACCCATAATAAAAAGTCTCCCAGTGAAGAAAAGCCTGGAACCATATGGCTTAACTGATGAACTCCACCAAACACAAACCAATACTATTCAAAGTATTCTAAAAAAACAGACCAGGAGGGAAAACTTCCAAACTCATTCTACAAGGACAGCAAAGACACATAAAAAAACCTGATAACAAAACCAGGTAAAGACACATCCAAAAAAAAGACGAATGGCCAGGCACGGTGGCTCACGCCTGTAATCCCAGCATTTTGGGAGGCCAAGCTGAGTGGATCACCTGAGGTCAGGAGTTTGAGACCAGCCTGGCCAAGATGATGAAAACCCATCTCTACTAAAAATACAAAAATTTAGCTGGGTGTGGTGATGGTTTCCTGCAGTCCCAGCTACTTGGGAGGCTGAAGCAGGAGAATCACTTGAACCCAGGAGGCAGAGGTTGCAGTGAGCCGAGATTGCACCATTGCATTCCAGCCTGGGCAACAAGAGTGAAACTCTGTCTCCAAAAAGAAAGAGAAAAAAAGAAAGAAGGAAGGAAGGAAGGAAGGAAGGAAGAAAGAAAGAAAGAAAGAAAGAAAGAAAGAGAAAGAAAGAAAGAGAAAGAAAGAAAGAAAGAAAGAAAGAAAGAAAGAAAGAAAGAAAGAAAGAAAGAAAGAAAGAAAGAAAGAAAGAAAGACTACAGGCTAATATCTCTGATTAATATTGGTGCAAAAATTCTCCATAAAATATTAGCAAACCAAATTCAACAACACATCAGAAAGATCATTCATCATTACCAAGTGGGATATATCCCTGGGATGCGAAGATGGTTCAACATATGCAAATCAATTAACGTGATACATCATCTCAACAGAATGAAGGATTAAAACCATATGATCATTTCAATTGATGCTGAAAAAGCATTTGATAAAATTCAACTTCCCAGCCAGGTGTGGTGGCCCACTTCTGTGATCCCAGCACTTTGGGAGGCAGAGGCCGGTGGATCACTTGAGGTCAGGAGTTCAAGACCAGCCTGGCCAACATGGTGAAACCTCGTCTCTACTAAAAATACAAAAAAAGTTAGCTGGGCATGGTGATGCACGCCTGTAATCCCAGCTACTCAGGAGGTTGAGGCATGAGAATCGCTTGAACCCAGGAAGTGGAGGTTACAGTGAGCCAAGATTATGCCACTGCACTCCAGGCTGGATGACAGAGTGAGACTCCATCTCAAAAAAAAAAAAAAAAATTCAACATCCCTTCATTATAGAAACCCTCAAAAATCTGGGTATAGAAGGAATATACCTTGACATAATAAAAGCCATATATGATAGACCCACAGCTAGTATCATACTGAATGGGCAAAAGCTGAAAGCCTTTCCTCTAAGATCTGAAACACAACAAGGATGTCCACTTTCAATACTGATATTCAACATAGTACTGGAAGTCCTAGCTAGAGCTGATGAAACAAGAGAAAGAAATAAATGTCATCCAAACTGGAATGGAAGAACTCAAAGTATCCTTCTTTGCAGATGATATGATCCTATATTTGGAAAAACCTAAAGACTCCACAAAAGTAACTATTAGAACTGATAAACAAATTCAGCAAAATTGCAGGATACAAAAACCAACATGCAAAAATCAGTAGCATTTCTATATACCAACAGTGAACAATATGAAAAAGAAATTTAAAAAGTGATCCCATTTATAATAGCCACACGTAAAATTAAATACCTAGAAATTAACCAAAGAAGTAAAAGATCTCTATAATGAAAACTACAAAATACTGACTATAAAAATACCACTGACATTCTTCACAGAAGTAGAAAAAAACAAACCTAAAATTTATATGGAACCACAAAAGACCCAGAATAGCAAAAACTATTCTAAACAAAAAGAACAAAACTGGAGGAATCACATTACCCAATTTCAATTATACTGCAGAGCTACAGTAACCAAAACAGCATGATACTGACATAAAAACAGATACATATACCACTGGAACAGGATAGAGAACCCAGAAAAAAATCTACACAACTACAGTGAACTCACTGTCAACAAAGGTGCCAAGAACATACACTGGCAAAAAGACAGTCTCCTCAATAAATGGTGCTGGAAAACTGGTTATTCACATGCAGAAGAATGAAACTAGACCCCCTATTTCTTACTATGTACAAAAATCAAATCAAAATGGATAAAAGACTTAAATCTAAGACCTCAAACTATGAAACTACTTCAAGAAAACATTGGGCAAAATATCCAGGACATTGGTCTAGGCAAAAATTTCTTGAGCAATACCCCACAAGCACAGACGATCAAAGCAAAACTGGACAAATGAGATCACATCAAGTTAAAAAAAAAAAAGCTTCTGCACAGTAAAGGCTACAGTTAACAAAATGAAGAGATAACGCACAGAATGGGTGAAAATATTTGCAAACTACCTGTCTCACAGGGATTAATCACCAGAATATATAAGGAGCTTGAATAACTCTGTAGGAAAAAAAAGTAATAATCTGATTAAAAAATGGTCAAAAGATTTGAATAGACATTTCTCAAAATGAGGCATACAAATGGGAAACAGGCATATGAAAAGGTGCTCAACATCTTTGATCATCAGAGAAATGCAAATCAAAACTACAATGAGACATCATCAGGCAATAACAAATGCTGGCAAGGATGTGGAGAAATAGGAACCCTCACACTGTTGGTGGGAATGTAAATTAGTACAATCACTATGGAGAACAGTTTGAAAGTTCCTCAAAAAACTAAAAATAGAGTTGCTATATGATACAGCAATCCTACTGCTGGGTATATACACAAAAGAAAGGAAATAAGTATATTAAGGAGATGTCTGCACTTCCATATTTGTTGCAGCAGTGGTTCGGTTATGGGATGGCTGCAGCAGCACCTAAGGTTTTTATTACACACAGAAGGAAAGAGAATCTGGGATCTAGTATTCCCAGCAGAAGTCCTATGCTTCCCCCTGATTGCTCTGGCTTAGGTCATGTGTCTGACCGAACTGTCTCTATGTTCCTGGGATAGAATGAGCTGAGTGGTTTACAGCGCACCTTAGACCTGGGGATGGAGGTCAAGTCCATAGACTAAATGGCCCAGAATTGGGTCAAGGGGTAGTTTCCTAAAGGAAATTCCAAAAGTGGTGATTAGGAAAGAGGGAGGAATAGATGCTAGGAAACAATAGAGGATAAGCCCATCTATACCTTAAGTGATTTGGTTATCACAGCTGGGGCAATTTTATTGAAAAGTAATTCATATAGTAGCATGAATCTTGAGGTTTGCCTTCATCTCCATACTGGGAGACTGAAAGTTGTTCCCAGAAGATCTAAATCAATGTCTAAAATGTGATAGCTGCAGGGCGAGGTGGCTTACACCTGTAATCCCAACGTTTTGGGAGGCTGAGGTGGGTGGATCACCTGAGGTCGGGAGTTCAAGACCAGCCTGACCAACATGGAGAAATCCTGTCTCTACTAAAAATACAAAATTAGCCAGATGTGGTGGTGCATGCCTATAATCCCAGCTACTTGGGAGGCTGAGGCAGGAGAATCACTTGAACCTGGGAGGCCAAGGTTTTGATGAGCCGAGATGGCACCATTGTACTCCAGCTTGGGCAATAAGAGCAAACTCCGTCTCAAAATAAATAATAAAATAAAATAAAATAAAGTGTGACAGCTCAGGTAAGAATATATCTAGTTAAAGCATGGAAATAAATACCAAGTTGGAATTATTACTCTTACACTTCTAGGTCATTTCTAGTGAGTTTGCCTTACCTAAAGGGGTAAACAAGGAGGAATAGTCTTGTTTTTACCTTAAGGGGACGAGATGGTCAAGGCAATAGAGATTCCCATTCTTGGAGATGTTTGCCACAGGCTTTTATATTAGACAAATAGAGTGCAGAGCAAGGAGCAAGAAGTAGGGAAAATGAACAGAGGGCAGAGAAATAATGTCACACTTATTCAAGTGACACGATGTTAAGGGATTCCACAAATAACTCAGCAAATTGATCATTAAGAAATTTTAAATACCATTTAAATTAATCCAGAATGCCTAAACCCTGACAGGTTCCAACACAGTAGGTGAGGCAAGGTGAGGTAAGAAGGGGGTGAGGAGGTAGCATGGTGGGGACCACAAAGACCATCTGAGAGGGTGGTTAGGAAGCAACAGTAGAGAGGAGAGAAAGAGAGATGGAGAGAGAAAGAAAGAGGGAGAGAGAGAGAGAGACTTGGAGGGTCAGGTTCCATAATATGGAAGACACACAGATGGGAAGACAGGCAGAGGCACCGAGTCATGGAGTAGAATTAGAGACAAAGATTCCCTGGAGGACAGAGAGCCTGGCCAGTTCATCGCTGTAGGCCCATTTCCTGATGCGGGGCCTGGCTGTTGCAGAGTTTGCAGCATTGGCTGAATGAAAACCAAGGCAAAGGAGACAAGCAGAGAAGGATGACAGAGCTGGAGGGGGAGACACAAGGGTAGGAGATGTGCAGTGGTTCAGGCTGAAGATCAAATGCAATAAAAGAAAACAGGTAATTACATTGGGAGGAAAGTCAATTTTGCGGGTGTCCATGTGTAAAAATAAAGTAGAGGTTCCTTTTCAAAGACTTCCCTCCCCATCTAATTAGGAATAAATAGTAACTTCCCTTAGAAGCAAAATTTATTGAAAGACCTGTGCTAACATTCTTCAATATCTGCTAGCTGTAATAAGGAAAATAATGTACTTTATGTTCTTAGCTCCCACAATTTAGCTAAATATTTGCCCTAGCATGCTTATACTGGTCCAAGCAAGCATTAGGTCATAGCCTGTTCCTCTTCCTTACTTAAAAGTGTTTTTACCTTTCTCAGCATTCCACAAGTTACTTCCTCCTTCCTTTATTCCCTTCTACCTTTGCCTCTTTTAAAAAGTTCTAAGTTGCTAGCCAATCAGGACAAATACAGAATGTGAGGTCCCGTTCCAGCCAATGGAAACCGGACACACCAGTAGGATGAACACATCAGGTTATAAATGACCCTGTTTCCTTTGTTCAGTGTACTCTTGTGGCAAAACTGCTGGCAAGCGTACCCTTTCTGCAGGAAGTGAAAATGGCCTTACTAAATACATTTATGTTCAAGTGCTATTTCTTTATGGCACTGAGGAACAAACATTTCAAACACATTCTACAGAAGCCTCTTATGAGATGGAAAACCAAGGTAGTGTAATTTTTGAAAAAGGACTAAGCTTCAAGTTAAAAAGTAATAAATACTTATTTTTAAAGCATTTATTTATTTTTATTTATTTATTTTTATTCTTCCATAGGTTATTGTGGTACAGGTGGTATTTAGTTACATGAGTAAGTTCTTTAGTGGTGATTTGTGAGATTTTGGTGCACCTATCACCTGAGCAGTATACACTGCATTTACTTTTGGGTTCTCGGTCATGAAATCCTTGCCTAAGCCAGTGTCTAGAAGGGTTTTTCCAATGTTATCTTCTAGAATTTTATTAGGTTTAAGTCCTTAATCCATCTTGAGCTGATTTTTGTATAAGGTGAGAGATGAGGGTCCAGTTTCATTCTCCTACATGTGGCTTGCCAATTATCCCAGTGCCATTTGTTGAAAAGGGTGTCCTTTCCCCACTTTATGTCTTTGTTTGCTTTGTCAAAGATCAGTTGGCTGTAAGTATTTGGGTTTATTTCTGGTTACTCTATTCTCTTCCGTTGGTCTATGTGCCTATTTTTATACCAGTACCGTGCTGTTTTGGTGACCATGGCCTTATAGTATAGTTTGAAATCATGTAGTGTGATGCCTCCAGATGCGTTCTTTTTGCTTAGTCTTGCTTTGTTTTTGAGATGGAGTCTTGCTCTGTCACCCAGACTGGAGTGCAGTGGCATGATCTCGGCTCACTGCAAGCTCCGCCTCCCGGGTTCATGCCATTCTCCTGCCTCAGCCTCCCCGAGTAGCTGGGACTACAGGCGCCCACCCCCACACCCAGCTAATTTTTTGTATTTTTAGTAGAGACGGGGTTTCACTGTGGTCTCGATCTCCTGACCTCGTGATCTGCCCGCCTTGGCTTCCCAAAGTGTCTTTTTTGATTCTATATGAATTTTAGAATTGTTTTTTTCTAATTCTGTGAAGAATGATGGTGGTATTTTGATGAGGATTGCACTGAATTTGCAGATTGCTTTTGGCAGTATGGTCATTTTCACAATATTGATTCTACCCATCCATGAGCATGGGATGTATTCTGCCAAGACCAGCTCAGTCGGGGAGACCCTAACCCAGCGGCGCTAGAAGAATTAAAGACACACAAACAGAAACATAGAGGTGTGAAGTGGGAAATCAGGGGTCTCACAGCCTTCAGAGCTGAGAGTCTCAAACAGAGATTTATCCATGTATTTGTTAACAGCCAACAAGTCATTAGCATTGTTTCTATAGATATTAGATTAACTAAAACTATCCCTTGTGGGAAACAAAGGTATGGGCAGAAATAAAGGGATGGGTTGGGCTAGTTATCTGCAGCAGGAGCGTGTCCTTAAGGCACAGATTGCTCATGCTATTGTTTGTGGTTTAAGAACGCCTTTAAGTGGTTTTCTGCCCTGGGTGGGCCAGGTGTTCCTTGCCCTCATTCCAGTAAACCCACAACCTTCCAGCATGGGCATTGAGGCCATCATGAACATGTCACAGTGCTGCAGAGCTTTTGTTTATGGCCAGTTTGGGGGCCAGTTTATGGCCAGATTTTGGGAGGCCTGTTCCCAACATATTTCCATTTGTTTGTGTCGTCTATGATTTCTTACAGCAGTGTTTTGTAGTTTTCCTTACAGAGGTCTTTCACCTCCTTGGTTAGGTATATTCCTAAGTATTTTATTTTATTTATTTATTTATTTTTTGCAGCTATTGTAAAAGGGGTTGAAGTCTTGATTTGATTCTCCACTTGGTTGCTGTTGATGTATAGAAGAGCTACTGATTTGTGTACATTAACCTTGTATCTGGAAACTTTGCTAAGTTCTTTTATCAGTTCTAGGAGCTTTCTGGAGGAGTCCTTAGGGTTTTCTTTTCTTTTTTTCTTTTTTTTTTTTTTGAGACAGAGTCACGCTCTGTCGCCCAGGCTGGAGTGCAGTGGCGCAATCTTGGCTCACTACAACCTCTGCCTCCCACATTCAAGCAATTGCCTCCTGCCTCAATCTCCGAAGTAGGTGGGGCTACAGGTGCCCACCACCATGCCTGGCTAATTGTTGTATTTTTAGTATAGATGGGGTTTCACCATATTGGCCAGGCTGGTCTCAAACTCCTGACCTTGTGATCCACCCGCCTTGGCCTCCCAAAGTGCTGGGATTACAGGCATGAGCCACTGTGCCCAGCCGTCTTTAGGATTTTCAAGGTAAATGATCATGTTGTCAGCAAACAGTGACTGTCTGACTTCCTCTTTACTGATTTGAATGCCCTTTATTTCTTTTTCTTGTCTGATTGCTCTGGCTAGGACTTCCAGTATTATGTTGAAGAGGAGTGGTGAGAGTGAGCATCCTTGTCTTATTCTAGTTCTCAGAGGGAATGCTTTCAACTTTTCCCCATTCAGTATTATATTGGCTGTGGGTTTATCATAGATGGCTTTTATTACATTGTATGTAATAGGCATGTCCCTGTATACCGATTTTGCTGAGAGTTTTAATCATAAAGCCATGCTGGATTTTGTTGAATGCTTTTTCTGCATCTATTGAGATGATCACGTGATTTTTGTTTTTAATTCTGTTTATGTGGTGTATCACATTTATTGACTTGCATATGTGAAACCATTTCTGCATCCCTGGTATGAAATCCACTTAATCATGGTGGATTATCTTTTTGATACATTGTTGGATTTGATTTGCTGGTATTCTGGAAAGGATTTTTGCATCTATGTTCATCAGGGATAACAAAATGTAATTTTCTTTTCTGGTTATGGGGTGACGCTGGCTTCATAGAATGAATTAGGGAGGGTTCCCTTTTTCTCTATCTTGTGGAATAGTGTCAAAAGGATTGGTGCCAATTCTTCTTTAAATGTCTGGTAGAATTCTGCTGTGAATCCATCTGGTCCCGGACTTTTTTTTGTGGAAAAATTTTAAATTACCATTTCAATCTTGCTGCTTGTTACTGGTCTGTTCAGGCTATCTAATTCTTCCTGATTTAAACTAGGAGGGCTGTATGTTTTCAGGAATTTCTCCATCTCTTCTAGGTTTTCTAGTTTATGTGTGCAAAGGTGTTCATAGTAGCCTTGAATGAGCTATTGTATTTCATTTGTGTCAGTTGTAATATCTCCCGTTTCATTTCTTAATGAGGTTATTTGGATTTTCTCTCTTATTTTCTTGGTTAATCTTGCTAATGATATATCAATTTTATTTATCTTTTCAAATAACCAGCTTTTAATTTCATTTATCTTTTGTATTTTTTTTGTTTGTTTGTTTCAATTTCATTTAGCTCTGCCTTGATCTTGGTTATTTCCCTTCTTCTGCTAGGTTTGAGTTTGGTTTGTTCTTGTTTCTCTAGTTCCTTGGGGTGTGTCCTTAGAATGTCAGTTTGTGGTCTTTCAGTCTTTTTGATGTAGGCGTTTAGGGCTATGATCTTTCCTCTTAGCACAGCCTTTGCTGTATCCCAGAGGTTTTCATAGGTTGTGTCATTATTGTTGTTCAGTTCAAAGAATTTTTTAATTTCCATCTTGATTTCATTTTTGACCCAGTGCTCATTCAGGGGCAGGTTATTTCTTTTCCATGTATTTGCATGGTTTTAAAGGTTCCTTTTGGAGTTGATTTCCAGTTTTGTTCCACTGTGGTCTGAAAGTGCTTGATATAATTTCAATTTTTGTAAGTTTATTGAAGCTCGTTTTATGGCCTATCTTGGAGAAAGTTCCATGCGCTGTTGAATAGAATATATATTCTGCAGTTGTTGGATGAAATGTTCTGTATATATCTGCTAAGTCCGTTTGTTCCAAAGTACAGTTTAAATCCATTGTTCCCTTGTTGAGTTTCTGTCTTGATGACCTGTCTAGTGCTGTCAGTGGAGTATTGAAGTCCCCCACTATTATTGTGTTGCAGTCTATCTCATTTCTTAGGTCTATTGGTAATTGTTTTATAAATTTGGGAGCTCCAGTGTTAGGTGCATATATGTTTAAGATTGTGATATTTTCCTGTTGGATGTGGCCTTTTACCATTAAATAATGTCCCTCCTTGTCTCTTTTAACTGCTGTTCCTTTGAAGTTTGTTTTGTCTGATATAAGAATAGCTACCCCTGCACACTTTTGGTGTCCATTTGCATAAAATGCCTTTTTCCATCCCTTTAAGTTTATGTGAGTCCTTATGTGTTAGATGAGTCTCTTGAAGGCAGCAGATAGTTTATTGGTGAGTTCTAATCCATTCTGCAGTTCTGTATCTTTTCTTTTTTCTTTTTTTTTTTGAGACAGAGTCTCACTCTGTCACCCAGGTTGGAGTGCAGTGGCACAATCTCGGCTCACTGCAGCCTCTGCCTTCCAGATTCAAGCAATTATCCTGCCTCAGCCTCCCAAGTAGCTGGGATTACAGGTGCATGCCACCACACCTGGCTAACTTATGTATTTTTAGTAGGGAAGGGGTTTTACCATGTTGGCCAGGCTGGTCTCAAACTCCTGGCCTCAAGTGACCCTCCCACCTTGGGCTTCCAAAGTGTTGGAATTACAGGTGTGAGCCACGGCACCTGGCCAGGTCTGTATCTTTTAAGTGGAGCATTTAGGCCGTTTACATTCAATGTTAATATTGAAATGTGAGGTACCATTCCAGTCATTGTGCTATTTGAGACCTGTGTACCTTGGTTTTTTTGTCTTTTATTTTTGCTTTTTAAATTCTATTTTTGTTTTATAGGTCCTGTGTGATTTATGCTTTAAAGAGGTTCTGTTTGGATGTGTTTCCAGGATTTGTTTCAAGATTTAGAGCTCCTTTTAGCAGTTCCTTTAGTGGCAGCTTGGTAGTGGTGAATTCTCTCAGCATTTGTTTGTCTGAAAAAGGTTGTATCTTTCCTTGATATATGATGCTTAGTTTCGCTGGATACAAAATTCTTGGCTGATAACTGTTTTGTTTGAGGAGACTGAAGATAGGGCCCCTATCCTTTCCAGCTTGTACGGTGTCTGCTGTGAAATATTCTGTTCATCTGATAGGTTTTCCTTTACAGGTTACCTGGTGCTTTTATCTCACAGCTCTTAAGATTCTTTTCTTCATCTTAACTTTAGATAGCCTGATGACAATGTGCCTAGGCAACGATCTTTTAGCAATGAATTACCCAGGTGTTCTTTGTGCTTCTTGTATTTGGATGTCTAGATCTCTAGCAAGACCAGGGAAGTTTTCTTCGATTATTCCCACAAATGTGTTTTCCAGACTTTCAGATTTCTCTTCTTCCCCAGGAACACTGATTATTCTTAGGTTTGTTGTTTAACACAATCCCAGTCTTCTTGGAGGCTTTGTTCATATTTTCTTATTGTTTTTTGTCTATGTTGTATTGGGTTAATTCAAAGACCTTGTCTTCGAGCTCTGAATTTCTTTCTTCTACTTGTTAAATTCTATTGCTGAGACATTCCAGAGCATTTTGCATTTCTATAAGTGTGTCCAATGTTTCCTGAAGTTTTGATTGTTTTTTCTTTATGGTATCTATTTCCTTCTTGTATTGTTTTTTGGATTTCTTTGCATTGGGCTAAGGCCTTTCTCTGGTTCCTCCCTGATTAGCTTAATAACTAACCTCCTGAATTCTTTTTCAGGTAAATCAGGGATTTCTTCTTGGTTTGGATCCATTGCTGGTGAGCCAGTGTGATTTTTTTTGGGGGGGGCAGGGGGGAGGCATGTGTTAAAGAGCCTTGTTTTGTCATATTACCAGATCCGGTTTTCTGGCTCCTTCTCATTTGGGTAGGCTCTGTCAGAGGGAAGGTCTAGGGCTGAAGGCTGTCGTTTAGATTCTTTTATCCCACAGTGTGTTCCCTTGATGTAATACTCTCCCCCTACTCCTATGGATGTGGCTTCTTGTGAGCCAAGATGCAGTGATTGTTATCTCTCTTCTGGGCCTAGCCATCCAGCAAGTCTTCCTGGTTCTGGACTGGCATTGGGCGTTGTCTGCACAGAGTCCTCTGATGTGAACCATCTATGGGTCTCTCAGCCATGGATACCAGCACCTGTTCTGGTGGAGGTGGCAGGGGGGTGAAATGACTCTGTGAAGGTTCTTAGCTTTGGCGGTTTAATGTTCTATTTTTTGTGCTGTGGTTGGCCTCCTGCCAGGAGGTGGCACTTTCCAGAGAGCATCAGCTGTGGTAACATGGGAAGGAACCGGCAGTGGACAGGGCCCTAGAACTCTCAAGATTATATGCCTTTTGTCTTCAGCTACCAGGGTGGATAGGGAAGGCCCATCAGCTAGGGGCAAGGCTAAGCGTGTCTGAGCTCCGAGTCTCCTTGGGCGGGTCTTGCTGCAGCTGCTGTGGGGGATGGGAGTGAGGTTCCCAGGTCAGTAGAGTTGTGTACCTAGGAAGATTATGGCTGTCTCTGCTGAGTCATGCAGGTTGTCAGGGAAGTGGGGGAATGTCGGCAGTCACAGGCCTCACCCAGCTCCCATGCAATCTGAAGGGCCTGTCTCACTCTCACTGTACCCCCGCTAACAGCCCTGAGTCTGTTTCCAGGCGGTGGGTGAGCAGGGCTTGAGAACTTGCCCCAAGCTACCCACCTCCCAGCTGTGAAACAAAAGGGCTTTGGTTTGTCCCCCACCTGTGGAGTCTGCACACCAGATTCACACCCTCCCCTGAGTTCTGGCCAGGAGGCTTCTTGCCTAGTTCAAATTATTACAAAGTTAAGCTGGAGATTTCCTTCTCCCTGTGGCATTTTCCCCCGTGCCTCTGGTCACTCTCCTGAAGGATCCCTGTGGTGCTAGGCAGGAATGGCCTGCTTGGGGACCCAGTGAGCTCCCAGGGCCTTTCCTGTTGCTTCTTCTACCCCTTTATTTTGTTCGGCTCTCTAAATTGACTCAGCTCCACTTAAGGTCAGAAACTTTTCCCACAAACCAGACCTTCGGTTTCTTCAGTGGGGGTATGGAATACGGAGCTGAGGATCTCTGTTTCCCACTGCGGCAGTTTGGGCACTCACAGTATTTGGGGTGTCTCCCAGGTCCTGCAGGAGCAGTCCACTTCCTTCAGAGGGTCTGTGGGTCCTCTCGGGATTCCAGGTTTGTTCTTGTAGTTGTTCTGGAGCTAAAATTCACGATGCTAGCCTCTGCATGCTGCTCTGTCCATCCGAGTTGGAGCTGCAATCTAGTCCTGCCTCCCACCCACTATGATGAATAGACTTATTGTTCTTTAATCACAAAAATAACACCTGTCTGTTGTAAAAACTTCAGTGCCTTCTTAATACAAAGAATAAAATATTAAAGTCCACCTCAACAAGCTTAGCATTATTTCAGAGATTCTTACCTTTTCACAGACTGCTCTCCTCCAGTTACTTCCTTTCCTGCGTCATCAATTTGTCCTTGTATTTGATTATTTCCACCTTCTTACAAATGTATTCATGCATTTTCTTTTTCCTTTCTTTCTTTTTTTTTTTTTTT
>NW_026652283.1:83874422-83976416 GCF_009828535.3 Hylobates moloch | reverse complement strand
ACATTCACATTGTTGTGCAAACATCCCCAACTTCTATCTCTAGAACTCTTTTTATCTTCCCAAACTGGAACTCTGTATCCCTTAAATAGTAACTTCCCACTCCCTCCCCCTTACCCTATCCTCTGGCAACCACCATTCTACTTTCCATTGTAGAATTTGACTGCTGTAAGTACCTTATATGAAAGGAATCATACAATATTTGTCCTTCAGTGACCACCTTATTTTACTGAGCATTTGATTCATCCATGTGTAGTGTGTGTCAGAATTTCCTTCCTTAAAGGCTGAATAATATTCCATTGAATGTATATACCATTTTCTTTTATACATTTAAGCCATGGATTGACACTTCGGTTACTTGTACCTTTTCGCAGTAGTGAACAATGCTGCTATAAACATGGGTGTACAAATATCTCTTTGAGGCCCTATTTTCAAACCTTTTGGGTGTCTACCCAGAAGTAGAGTTGCTGGATCACGGGAGAAAAATTTGCATTCCTGCCTTTTTCATCTTCAACTGCATGAGCTGCACTCCTTACATTCTTTGGCTCATGGTCCTTTCCTTCATCTTCTAAAACAGCATTGTGGCATCTTGCTTCAGTGATCACCTTGCCTCTTCTCTCTCAAATTTCTCTCTGCCTCCCTCTTATAAGGACCCTTGTGATTGCATTTAGGGCCACCTGGCTAATCCAGGATAATCTCTCTATCTCAAGATCCTTAATATAATCACATGTGCGAAGTCTCTTTTGCTATATAAGGTGACATTCGCAGGTTCCAGGGAGTAGAACCTGGATATCTTTGGGGGGCATTATTCAACCCCATACAGCTAATAGAAAAAGTAAAAGGAATGCAGAAACATTGTTAATAGAAAGGTCCATAAAATCCTACTGTCCCTAGAGATCATCACAGGAAACAGTTTGGGATATAGTTTTTTATATTTCTTTCTATGCATATACTAACAAATGCCTTTCTTTTATTTCCTTTCCTTTTTTTTTTTTTTTGTTTTTTGAGATGGAGTCTCGCTCTGTCACCCAGGCTGGAGTGCAGTGGCGTGATCTCTGCTCACTGCAAGCTCTGCCTCCCAGGTTCACGCCATTCTCCTGCCTCAGCCTCCTGAGTAGCTGGGACTAGAGGCGACCGCCACCACACCCGGCTAATTTTTTGTATTTTTAGTAGACACAGGGTTTCACCGTGTAGCCAGGATGGTCTTGATCTCCTGACCTTGTGATCCACCTGCCTCAGCCTCCCAAAGTGCTGAGATTACAGGCGTGAGCTGCCGCGCCCAGCCTTCCTTTCCTTTTTTAAAAAACAAAAAATGAGGTAACATTCTACACAGCCCAGCAACTTGTCTGTTTCATTTAATAATGTATTCAAGCAAGCTCTTTAAGAGTGGAAAGGATTTACTTTCATGCTACTGTCTTCTTTGAAGTAAAAATAGCAACTTTCCAGTAAAGTAAGTGACTTTTAGAAAAATTCTATTTGAAATAATCGTCTAGAAATGTCAATGTTAACTGTAATTCACAATAGGAAAGACAGATTTTCAACCAAAATAAGGTTAGAGGCTGTATTTTGCATAAATTAGAGAAAGGGGCACTCTAGTTATATATGGATGCATGTGACATACCTGAAGGCTAAACTGCATCAAGTGTGGCAATGTTTCCATGGTATCAGTTTAAATTAAGCATCTGGTGTTCAGAGTGGGACCTGGGTTGGAATCCTGGCTCCATCATCAACTACATATGTGACCTTAGGTAAGCTGTGTCCAACCTCTGGACCTCAGTGTCTTTGTCTTTGAAGTAAGAGGATTGGACTAGAAGTTCTAAGCTCTTTATGGTCTTCCATTCTGCAGCTTGAGAAGGGCTCTATTCTTCCAGGATGGAGATCCATTTGAGTAACAAATCTTTGACTAATTTGCTTTATGTCCTGAGCAAGACAGTCAGCTCTTTTGTGCCTCAGTTTATTTATCTGTAAAATGAGGAGATTGGACTAGAAAGGAGCTAGATCTTTTCTAGCTCTCACATTCTGGGACAGTGAGTCTTCAAATTGAATGTGTCCAGGATCAGTTAGGGGTCTTGTTAAAATTCAGAGTCTGATCCAGCGGGTCTAGGGCAGAGACTGAGTTTCTCATTTCCAGCAAATTCCCAAGTGAGGCTGACGCTGGAGACCACACCTTGCATAACAAGATATTTGGATGTTGAACTATTAGGAAACCTTGTTAAAGACATGGAAATGGGAAAAGAGAATACTGTATGCCCCTTTGGTGGAGTTTTGGGGGATTATCTGATGCTATAGGAGTGCATACCTTTGCTTGCCTTTCTGTTAACTAGCTATTGTTCATCTCTGTAAGAATAGAAGCTAAAATATGGAATATGAGGCTGGGCGTGGTGGCTCATGCCTGTAATCCCAGCACTTTGGGAGGCCAAGGCAGGCGGATCACTTGAGGTCAGGAGTTCAAGAGCAGCCTGGCCAACATGGCGAAACTCCTTCACTACTAAAAATACAAAAATTAGCCGGGCATGGTGGTGTGCCCCTGTAGTCCCAGCTATTTAGGAGGCTGAGGCAGGAGAATTGCTTGAACCCAGGAGGCGGAGGTTGCAGTGAGCCGAGATCACGCCACTGCACTCCAGCCTGGGCAACAGAGCAAGACCCTGTCCCAAATAAATAAATAAATAAATAAATAAATAAATAAATAAATAGAATATGGATACAGCAGTCCCCCTTATCTTCAGTTTCACTTTCTGAGGTTTCAGTTACCTGCAGTCAACCAAGGTCCGAAAATATTAAATGAAAAATTTCAGCAATAAATAATTCGTAAGTTGTAAGTTGCGTGCCATTCTGAGTAGTGTGATGAAATCTTGCTACACCCTGCCTGGGATGCGAACCATTGTGAATCATCCCTTTGTCCAGCATATCCAAGCTATATAGCTACCCAACTTAGTAGCCATCTTGGTTATCAGATCGACAGATCACAATAAGAAGGGTAAGGACAGTACAATAAGCTATTTTGAGAGAGACCACAGTCATATAAATTTTATTACAGCATATTGTTATAATTGTTCTATTTTATTATTGGGTATTGTTGTTAATATATTACTGTGTCTAATTTACAAATTAAACCTTATCATAGGTACGTACGCATAGGCAAGAAAAACAGTATACATAGGGTTCAGTACTGCCCCAGTTTCAGGCACCCACTGAAGGTCTTGGAACATGTCTCGTGAGCATAGGAGGGACTACTGTAATCATGGGACGAATTTTGTTTGGTAGAGATACGATTTCAAGCCTGTAGAAAAGAAATGGCTCCCAAACATTACTTTTTCCTGTCCTATAGGATATTAACCAATTTTGCACAATTAGCAAATTCATTTCAGTATTCTTGACTGCCCACATATGAGTTCAAGTTCTCCTTTAAACCGGTTTTACCTTTTTGAAAATTATGCTTTAACACCACTGGTTCTTTGCAACTCATTGATTTGTTGATTTATTACAAGCATGAAACACTTGCCAGGTGTGTGGCAGTGGGGGCATGGGATATACAAACTCCTCTAGGAAAGGGAAGGCATCATGCTTTCCTGACTGCTAGCACACTTGCCGGGTGAGAAAAGTACCTTACAAACTCCTCTAGGAAAGGGAAGGCATCATGCTTTCCTGACTGCTAGCACACTTGCCGGGTGAGAAAAGTACCTTACCCCAAACCTATTCTTGCCCAGGTAATTCCACCCCCCGCCCCAGGGCTAGAGGATTACGCCATATGGTGGAAGAAGGTGCCTCACTCATTATGCAGTCAATTAGGAATCAATAGGTCGAGACCTGCCCAAGCCCAGGAGGCAATTGTTGGTACGCTGGGATTCGAACCCTGGGGTCTGGGCTATATCCCAGGGCTCTTTTCACCAGCTGCCGCCTAGTTTATTCTGAGGCCACTAAATCAACGGCTTTCATCCGTCTGCTGTAATTGTAATAATTTGAGCCCCAGACGTCTAGAGCTTTGCCGACGCCAGAGCAGTTAAAGGGCGTGACAGAGGCCGGGGGGCGGAGCCCAGGGCCGCCGCGCAGACGCCCCGTCCCGCCCGGCGGGCTGCTGGGAGTCGAGGACTGGGTTGCTCTCCCTCCTTCCCCGGTCCCGCCCCCGTCTGTCTGTGTCGACGGCGGACGCTATCGATAAAGTTGTTGTTTTGACAACATGGCGGCGCCCATGATCCGTGGCCGGGCAGTGCTCGCCTAAAGGTGGAAAACGAGGAGTAGAGGAGCCGCAGGCCAGAGCCTGTGAGCAGGTAAACCCCTGAACCGGGCGCAGCGAGATGAGAGACGAGGCCCGGTCTCCTCTTCCTCCGGCTCGGGAGATTCTGACTTGCTGAGAGCAGAAAGGGAAGGCGCGGGCTGGGTTAGGTGGTCCTGGAACCTTGCAGTTTCGAAACTGAAAATATCTGAGATCCAGGTCTTCAGGGTCTTTGAGTCACCGACCCCACTGATAGCTCTGGAGTCTTTCCCAGAAAAATGCATATATACACGTAGTTTTGTACTCAAGCTCCCCTCTCCACTGCTCCCCTACCCCAGATCTTTGCTCCCCGGACTATGGGTTTGAACCCAGTTGAAGGTCATCCCTTGCCTCTCTGGGGCCCACAGGTCGTTTTCACGTTAGGGCTCGGAGTTCCTCAGAAAGGTGAGGTTCCAGACGAGAAATCTGCCTGAACTCACAGGTAATTAGTAGCTGCAAAATCCAAGATTTTTTTTGTTTTCACAAAACTTGGTTTCTTTAAGATAAATTTTCCTAGGTGCATTCTTGCACTTTCTTTTGAGTGTTGTACACAGATGCCCTCGTGTGCTTCTCCCCTGTGTCCTGTTTTTTTTTCTGCCTCCTACTCAGGAGAACAGAAAAGGAAGGTGGGTTTTGTCTCACGGGTCAAAACCGAGATCATCCCACACACGCAGGGAACTGAATGACTCGCTCTCAAGGCTCTGACGGCTCCAGCCTTCAGCAGCCCGTCAGCTCTGTGCCCCAGCACCTCTTCCGTAAAAGGGAAGCCCCTGTGACTGCATGATGCACAAGAAGGAAGGCGGTCTTGGGACCACAGCCTAGAGGGCGGCCAGGGCACTCCCTCCTGCCTGTGCAGGGCGCTTCCTTTAAGCTCCAACTGAGATTGAGGTCAGGGTTGATTCTAAAGAGGGGTGGAGTAGTGGGAATTGATTCTTTGGAAGGATGTGGAAGAAGAGAAGATTCTTCTTCTCTTAGAATAAGATTCTGAGCATCTAAGGACGGAATTGGAGGAGCCAGAGCTAAGGAAGAAAAGGGCCAAGTTGATCATAAATATAAGACATGAGCCACACCTTTCACATCGTCATATCCTCACAGCCGTCTAATAAAATGGCTGCTCCTCACTGTCAGTAAGAGGCAGTCCATCAGGGCTTTGGTGGAGGAGTACTTGGAGTGGCCAAGAACAAGGCCTGAGAAGTAAGGGAAAGGAATAGGGCTGAACCCTAGGAAGTTCTGTAATGAATCATAGCCATGAATACTGACTATATGTTCTTATGAGTCCCCTTATGGAATTAGAACCTGAGTGGGGTCTTGGGGACTCCTAACTTCAAAGGATATGAACTATTCTTAAAAAAGGTCTTAACACAGGTTATCAGATTGCCCCCCCAAAAAAAGGTGGAATCAGTTTACATTCCCACTAGCAGTTGTTTAAAAATGCATATTTCTTTTCATTTGCCAATCTGGAAACTAAACTTTCATTGTTTTAATTTGCATTTATTTGATTAGTTGTAAAGTTGATCTTTTTCATATTAACCATTCATATGTCCTCTTTATTAACCATTTATATGTCATCTTTGCTATTTTCCTTTGCCCATTTCTATTTTTATTTTTATTTTTATTTAGTTAGTTATTTTGAGACAGAGTCTTGCCCTATCGCCCAGGCTGGAGTGCAGTGGTGCAATCTCTGCTCACTGCAAGCCCCACCCCCTGGGTTCACGCCATTCTCCTGCCTCAGCCTCTCATGTAGCTGGGACTACAGGCACCCGCCACCACGCCTGGCTAATTTTTTTGTATATGTAGTAGAGACAGGGTTTCACCGTGTTAGCCAGGATGGTCTCAATCTGCTGACCTCGTGATCTGCCCGCCTTGGCCTCCCAAAGTGCTGGGATTACAGGCGTGAGCCACCGCGCCGGGCCTTCTTTGCCCATTTTTATTTTTATTTTTATTTATTTATTTATTTATTTTTGAGACGGAGTCTTACTCTGTCACCCAGGCTGGAGTGCAGTGGCGCGATCTCAGCTCACTGCAAACTCCGCTTCCCGGGTTCACGCCATTCTCCTGCTTCAGCCTCCCGAGTAGCTGGGACTACAGGCGCCCGCCACCATGCCCGGCTAATTTTTTGTACTTTTATTAGAGACGTGGTTTCACCGTGGTCTCGATCTCCTGACCTCGTGATCCGCCCGCCTCGGCCTCCTAAAGTGCTGGGATTACAGGCGTGAGCCACCGCGCCCGGCCCTTTGCCCATTTTTAAAATTCGATGTTTAGTGTTTCTTTTCTCACACATGAGCTCAAGAGTAGCATAACCTTTTGTTTTTGCAGTTTTGGTGAACGTTTTCTCATAGCTAATTGCTTGCTTTCCAGTTCTGTTCTTAATGGTTTTGATATACAGATTTTTTAGCATCAGATTTATTAACATTTTCCTTTGTGAATTTTTTCATTGTTTTTAGGACAGAACATCCTGCACCCTCTTAAGATTTATTAAATACTCATCTGTGGTCCAGGTGCGGTGGCTCACGCCTGTAATCCCAGCACTTTGGGAGGCCGTGGCAGAGTGATCACGAGGTCAGCAGTTCGAGACCAGCCTGGCCAACATAGAGAAATGCCGTCTCTACTAAAAATACAAAAAATTAGCCAGGCGTGGTGGCGGGCACCTGTAATCCCAGCTACTTGAGAGGCTGAGGCAGGAGAATCTCTTGAACCCGGGAGGCGGAGGTTGCAGTGAGCCGAGATCGTGCCATTGCATGATCTCATTGCGACAGTGCGACACTCTGACTCAAAAAAACCAAAACAAAATTCATCTGTGTTTTTATTTTTTTATGACACTTTAAAAAACATTCTTATTTATTTTATTTTATTTTATTTTTCTGCTTTTCAGATCCAGACCTACAGTTAAAAAACATTATTTAATCTATCTGGGATTTACTCCAGCTTATGATTTCAGATGGGGCTCTAATTTTAAGTTTTTCTCTTATTTGTTGAATAATCTATTACTATCTAATCTGCTCCTGCTTTTTTAAAAAAATGAACTTTAAATGCTTTTAAATACCCAGATCTGTTTCGGGATTCTCTAGTTCACTGGTTTATTTAAGCAAAGCAGAGGTCATTAGTAAGCCAGGTATTATGTAAACATTTTTAGAAAGCTTATTCTTGTTGTGTAGACAGAGAGTGTAGACAGAGCAGTTCAAGTCACTGTATTTTATAATTTTGTTGTGCCCTTTTGTTTGTATTTGAGAGGACAGCCCAGAACACTCATGTGTTCTTAGGGGATGCTGTCTAGGAGAGAAGTGGCAAGCATCCATCTATGTGTCCTCTGCTAAACAGGCATTGTTTGGCTTGCAAAGGTATGAAAGTATTGACTTGGCAAGAGAACCATAAAATCTATGACTTCTATATAATTAGGGAGCTCTAATTATAGCAGCCTAAGCCCTAAAAATATATGCAATTGCCTTAAGTGTACAAAGTGTATGTATATTAGGTCAGTCATATGGAATTGCTAACATTTAACCAATTTCATATAGTTCAAATGCCTGTAGTCAGATCTATGTACTTTAAAATAGCCAAGCCCAACTAATAGAGAGATTTCTTTTTTTTTTCTTTTTTTTTTTTTTTTTGAGATGGAGTCTTGCTTTGTCGCCCAGGCTCTGGAGTGCAGTGGCGCTCACTGCACCCTCTGCCTCCCAGGTTCAAGTTATTCCTCTGCCTCAGCCACCCTAGTAGCTAGGATTAGAGGTGCACATCACCATGCCCAGCTAATTTTTGTATTTTTAGTAGAGAAGGGGTTTTGCCATGTTGGCCAGATTGGTCTCAAACTCCTGACCTCAGGTGATCTGCCTGCCTCAACCTCCCAGAATGCTGGGATTACAGACGTGAACCACTGCCCCTGGCCTAAGAGAGATTTTTTTTTTAAGTCTGTACTTTATTCTATCCCTGAAGAAGCAAGAGGTGTTTAATGCAGTGAGAACTGATAATGTCAATGACTTTGGCAGACCAACTTGTAAGATGCCCACATTATGTTGCTATCTTATGTGAGTGTGAAACTCACTGTTATAAGCCTATATTGACCTTCCTGGCAACATTTGTGTTCCAGTACCTTTGTGAAACAGGCCAAATCCTGATAGAAGTGGAATTTTGAGAGAATCAAAGAACATCAGCTTAGAGTGCCGGGTTTCTTTATTTCTCTCTTCTTTTGGAAAGATCTGTTTTCATCTGTTTTTTCACTGTAGCACTTCTTGAATGCTATTATGCCAGAAGGAGAAAGTTTAGGCTATTTAGTCTAATATTTATATCTTAAATATTTGATAAAAATCTCACCTCAACCCTTTGAATAGCAATAAAACATGAAACTTCTTCAATGAGGTCATTTCCAGAATTTACCTGTGGAAGAAGCCAATGAAACATTAAAATTGGATTTTGAATCACAACTGGATATTCTGGTAGGCCCCAACCTATGAGTTGTATTTAAAAAAATAGCACTCACCGTGACCACATGTTATATATTTTTGTTTCTTATCTGCCTCCCTTATTGTTTGTTTCTTATCTGCTTCCCTACTAGTATGTAAGTGCTATGAAAGAAGGGACTCTGGGCCAGGTGTGGTGGCTCACGCCTGTAATCCTAGCACTTTGGGAGGCCAAGGTGGGTGGATCATGAGGTCAGCAGTTCGACACCAACCTGGCCAACGTGGTGAAACTCCATCTCCACTAAAAATACGAAAATTAGCTGGGCATGTTGGTGTGTGCCTATAATCCCAGCTACTCAGGAGTCTGAGGCAGGAGAATTGCTTGAACCCAGGAGGCGGAGGTTGCAGTGAGCCAAGATCATGCCATTGCACTTCAGCCTGGGCAATAGAGCGAGACTCCGTCTCAAAAAAGAAAGAAAGAAAGAAGGGACTCTGTTTTTGTTTCCTGCTATATCCCCAGTGCTTAGAACAATGTGTGGGCCTAGTGGTACTCAATAAATATTTGGTGGTGGCTCATGCCTGTAATCCTAGCACTTTGGTAGGCTAAGGCAGGTAGATCGCTTGAGCCCAGGAGTCAGAGGTTACATTGAGATATGATTATGCCACTGCACCCCAGCCTGAGTGAAAGAGCAGGACCCTGTCTCTAAAAAGTAAGTAAATAAATAAATATTTGGTAAATGAAGGAGAAACTAAATGAATTAACAGTCTTCTAAATAATGGTTATTTTCTGGTTCAGACTACTGGGTATATTTAACTCATAATAGGTATAAAAATTACTAATAGTAGTTCAGAATTTCTGGCCCTCCTGGGAGGCCTGTGTTTAGACCCCTTCTGATATTTGAGCCTAATGCCAACCCAACATGTGCTTGCGCTCTTCTGAGGCTCGAAGACATAGGAAGTGAAGCCTGCTGGAGAGTCCCTGGGCTGGCCCACCGGGAGAGGAGGGAGGGCACTCCATGCCTTCCATGCAACTTGTGAGGTTGCGCAGGAGCTGGTCAGCTGATGGTCTCCATTTTTTCCTACAGGATTTTTGCATCTTTGGTATTAAGGGTTACTGACCCTTTACATTTTCTATTAAAAAGTTTGTGTTTAGCTCAATTGAATTGCTAAAGTATTCTTTTCAGGGAAAGAAATTATTAAGAGTAAGAGGAAAGCAGAGGGCCAGAACACTGGACTGCCGAATGGAAAGATAAGCTCTGGGGAGGGTTTGAGGCAGCTCATAGTGTGCTTTCTGCCCTCTTTTTCAGGGCCTTCTCACCTTCTGAAGAATGGCTTCTGTTTGGCAGAGATTGGGTTTTTATGCCTCTCTTCTGAAAAGACAGCTAAATGGTGGGCCAGATGTCATCAGGTGGGAAAGGAGAGTAATACCCGGATGTACCAGAAGCATCTACAGTGCCACGGGAAAGTGGACAAAAGAGTATACATTGCAGACAAGAAAGGATGTTGAGAAATGGTGGCATCAACGAATAAAAGAACACGCCTCCAAAATTTCAGAAGCTGATGTGAGTATTCTGAGAGATTCTCAGAGGGTAGAGAAGAGGGGCTGAAGGTTTGGACCCTGGGGTTAGACTACCTGGTTCAAATAAGATATTAAATATGTGACCTTGAACCAAATTGTTGAATTTCTCTGTGCTTCAATTCTCTTATCTGAGATGGAGAGTGATCACAATAGTGCCCACCTGCACTATTGGGAGGGGTAAATGGATTGGGAGGCATAAATGAGGTGATACAAGAATAGTGCTTACAAGAGTTTCCAATGTGGTGGATGCACACATAGTAATATTGTGCACGAGGTATATGGCAGACAGCAGCAAACCAGGTGTTCTAGAGCAACATTTACTAGGGGAAGCTCATCAAAATAGGAGCTCTGCCAGATGATGGGTCCTTTGTGGTCCATTGCATGGTGGGGCAGCACACAGGGATCTGGCAGGGTCATATCTGAGACTCCAGGAGAGGCACCTGGGCTCCTCGCTGGCTGCATGTTCTGAGAAGTAGCTGCCTCTTCCCTGGCAATCTTAGCCTCCAACTCTGTTCTGCTGCCTTAGCATCATGGTTTGGAGGATACCAGCCCTTTTACCGTTGTGATCTGGGGTAGGGTCTAACCTTCAGGTAGCAGCTACACGAGTTAGTGGACCCTTGGCTTCTGCACCAGGTGCACCAGCTCGGCACTCTACCTGAATTAATGGTGGAAGTATAATACTTGGCTGCAGCCAGTTTGCACAGAGTGCTCTCTGTTCCTTTTCTGGGAGGCCAGCTTGCTGGGAATCAGTCTGGAATGTCTTAACCCTTACCTCTTGATATTGGTCAAAATGACAGCTGGGAGATGTGATTTGTTACATGAAATGTTTGAATCTGATTGGAGTTTTAAATTCTGGTCATCTCTTTGTAGTAGTTATAGTCAAATAATACAAACCGTCTATGTTTAATAAAGAGATTAGGCCCAAGGCAAGCAGCTGAGTAAGTACAGCTGCACAAGACCACACCTCTCTAGACTTGCCTTTTCCCCATCTCCTGATTCGGTCATCATATTCATTCTTTCTGTGAGATTGGTGGTTATGAAAAATGAGTAAGGGGAGGAGAGCTATTTGTGTTAAACTGAAAGATGATTTTTGGGCAATGGTTAGAAAGAAAAATTGCTATTTAAAAAGGTGTAGTGTATAACAAGTAAAATGAAATGAAAAAAAGGGAAGGTTTGAATGTAATACATAATTTTACAATAAGCTTGACTTCTGCCTCATTAGGAAGTGAAAAGCCCTTGTGTCAACATCATCAGACTAATGTAACTTAATGGATTTTGAAAACAAACTCTTAAGGAGCAGTTTAATTCTGAGTGAGGACAGTAAAATTAGCTTTCTTTTCCCTTTTGGTTTAGATGATCATTTATTGACTTCCAAATGTTTCGACATTGTAGCTTATTGACTTTGTGACATCTCATTCTTCTTAAGCACACAGTTTTTTAAAATGTCAAATAAATCAAAATAAATTGTTTTAGTAATTGGGGAGATAGCATAAGGGGCATTGTGTGTGATCCCCTGGCAGCCCCCTATCAGGGTTTGAATCAAGGAATGGCAAAGCAGAGTGAGCACTCAGTGAGTGAGCCAGAGCCTGGGCTGCAATGCTGGCTCTGCCCCAGGAAACCTGTGTGATCCAGGCCACATCATTTAACGTTTTGGATTCTGGGGCTCCTTGCATTGTTTATCTCACAGAATTGTTTTGAAAATCAAATGAGAAAATGTGTGACTGAATGCATTTTACAAACTAAAGTGGTACATAAATAAAAGATACATGAAGATCAGAACATGGTGTGTCTATCAGGACCTGAGACTATGATGGAATGCTCGTGGATTTTGAAGCATATATAATCGATCTCTGGTATTAGATTCACTTGAAATCCACTCAAATAAGTGTTTCGAAATGGAATGTCTTGTCATCACCATAATTATCATTTAAAAAATAATTTCCATTTAATGAGCATTTAACCATGTGCCAGGCACTGTCTTTCAATGATACCTCATTTAATCCTGAAACAACCCAGGGGATAGGTATTATTATCCTCATTTTTGGAGTAAGAAGACTGAGGCTCAGAAAAAGGTTTAGGTAATTTGCCAAGACATGGCAGAGCCAGGATTCAAAATCAAATGTGTGTTTGATTCCTGAGCTCGTGCTTTTTCACACAGAAACCTTCTTTTGTCTCACCTTTGATTTACAGTTAGCAAACTGATCCCAAAAGGCAAAAGAATTTGCCCAAGGCCTCACAGCTAGTGACAAAGCTAGGACGAGAACTAGGGCTCCGGACTCCTTTTGAGGTGCTCTGTCATCCTCTAGGCTCAGCCACAGCTTCAGAGCATGATCTATAAAGAGGCAGAAGTCATCTTTCTTCTAAAGTCAAAAGCTGACAAAAATAATAGGACCCACTTATAAAAGCCATCCTTTCCCCATCATTTAAATCTTAATCTCTTTTAAAGGCTTAAATTCTTACCCTTTTATATAATTATGAAAATTTCCCTTTCAATCAGATTCTTGCTCAATTATAACAGAAACTCCCATCATTCCTTCTCTTTTCCACCCCCAGATGGTAGAACTCATTTCATTGTCACAGCGGAAAATGACTTAATTCATGCAGAAAAGCAAAAGGCAGGGACAGGCAATAAGCTGAATACCTTTTCTGCAATAAACAGAAATCTTCATGAATATTAAAGACTTTAGAAAACAATACTTTTCTATGTATCTTTTATGAACTCAGATTTGGATTTTGGCTTAGCTAGTATATAATTATTCATTTGAATTTGCTATTAATTTAATCTTTATTGAACAAATGTAAAAAAAGAGATGCTAGTAAAGAAATTACAGGTGGAAAATGGGGCAAGATTGTTAAATTAAATATATAACAAACAGTATAATAAAAATAATTTTATGTAAAAACTTTCAAATGAAAAACTAGAAACAGCCTAGATCAAGGATTTTACTGTTTTTCTAGCTCCCAAAGAACTCTTAACAGCTATTTTCCCATATTCCTAAAAATTTCTGAAGAATAAGCCATAGGCCTAATTCATTGTAAGGAGTAAGGCATGAATTGAGTGGATAGTTTTCTTCTGATTCTGCACTAAGTAAAAGAATGGGGTCTTGTACCTCCTTGGAGGGACTTGCTCATAAGCTGAGAGGCTTATCTGCCACTCACTTTCTTAAGGACAGTTATTAAGTTACTGAGTTCCCACCAACCCCTGAATCTCAGGTCCTCTCTCACATTTCTGTGGTTTTCCTAAGAGTTATAAATCTGCAGTTTCTAATTAAAGTGTGTGACCAATGTGTTGCTTTCCATCCTGTTTGTATAAATCCATTGTAGTTGTCATTTCAGCAGTTCCAGATGATTTTCTAATTTGTGTATGATCCAGATTTCTTAATTGTTCTCTTTTTCCCATCTCTTCCTTCAGGCAGCTTAACATTACTTGGTAATTTCTAGAGGATGGGCAGCACAAAGAAAAGTTCTACTCTAGTTTTTGTGGGTTTCTTTTTGCCACTTGCTAATGGTTCCGTTAAAGGTTTGTTTAACTTCTTTGCTGAAGGAAGTTTACAAACTCCTTGGCAAGAATCTGATTTCTGGTTTCTTCTGCTCTACTGATTATATTTGGTTTATGTGTATTATCAGTCATGCGAACACTCAGCAAATAATATTTAAAAACTCCCTCACACATATGTATACAAAAGAAGGGTTATGAATATTCTTTTTTTTTTGGGGGGGTGGGGGGATGGAGTTTCACTCTTGTTGCCCAGGCTGGAGTGCAATGGCATGATCTTGGCTCACCACAACCTCCGCCTCCCGGGTTCAAGTGATTCTCCTGCCTCAGCCTTTGGAGTAGCTGGGATTACAGGCATGTGCCACCACACCCGGCTAATTTTTTTTGTATTTTTAGTAGAGATGGGGTTTCACCATGTTAGCCAGGATGGTCTTGATTTCCTAACCTCGTGATCCACCCGCCTTGGCCTCCCAAAGTGCTGGGATTACAAGCGTGAGCCACCACGCCCAGCGAATATTCTGTTTTGTGTTTGTTTGCATTGCTTCGGGAGAAGCAAATTCTTAAAGAACTGGAGTAAAGTTCTAGGAAGGGAATAAGGCCAGGAAGAAAAAAACAGAAGGCAGAAATAAATAAAAGCAGAAATTCTGACCCTCAGTGACCAAACAGAATCAATTACCCAGTTACGCGTTGCTCTTTCTTTCTCCCCAGCCCCTGCACCCCTGACCCTGTCATGAGATGATTTAAACTTGGGTGTGGGGAACCCTCCTATTACTTGGGTAGGATTTGTGAAGTTTGCTGGGTAAGGAGTGCTCCATAGGGGCCAGTTATCAGGCTTTTGGAGCACAAAGGCCAACGAACATTTATCCAACATTTTATGAAACTCCTGTTGGCACTGGGGGCAGGCGTGGAGAAAGAGGTGACTAAAGCACAGTTCTTGCCCTTGAACGATAGGTCCCCCCAGTAGGAGTCCATTCAAGGACTACCATCTTTGTTTGCCTTATCCATTCATGTGTACACTCATGACAACATTCATCATTTTACCAGGGAAAGAATTAAGACGCCAGAAGTCAGTGATCCAATAAGGACTCATTGGCCTGTGTTCCTTCTGTTCAGATACTTGTACAGTTGTCTATGTTTCTCATGATGAAGCTGCTTCTTTGGAAGCTGGAGAGTTACATAACCCTGGTCTGCGGCTGCTTATTTATCATCCCTGGAGAACAACAACCTTCTCCCTTTTTAAAAAGATCTCATTACCTTCCCATTTCAACATTTTTGTTGAAAGATAGGCTTTCAATACAATGGGGAAACTCAGGACCCAGATTGGTACCTTAGGATCCTGTTGTTACTGCTAAACCTACGTCAGAATGCAGCTATAGAGAATTTAGGAAGAGACTCCATTTTTAGAGGTGTTACATCTATGTGATTCAACTATTGCTTCTTTGAATTATATGGATATGTGTATGTTAGAGCTTCCTTTGGAAAAACAAACAGTTCTTTAAGGACCTAGATAGAAGCTGTCTTAAAAGAAAAGTGTTTTTTTGTTTTGTTTTGTTTTTAGTGGAGTAGCCATTCTTTTATTCCTTTACTTTCCTAATAATCTTGCTTTCACTTTCCTCTACAGACTTGCGCTGAATTCTTTCTTGCATGAGATCCAAGAACCCTCTCTTGGGGTCTGCATTGGGACCGCTTTTCTTTCTTTTTTTTTTTTTTCATAGGTTATTGGGGTACAGGTGGTACTTGGTTACATGAGTAAGTTCTTTAGTGGAGATCTGTGAGATTTTGGTGCACCCCTAACCCGAGCAGTATAGGCTGTACTCTATTTGTAGTCTTTTATCCTTCACCCCCCTTTCCATCCTTCCCCCCAAATCCCCAGAATCCATTGTGTCATTCTGATGCCTCATAGCTTAGCTTCCACATATCAGTGAGAACATAAGATGTTTGGTTTTCCATTCCTGAGTTACTTCATTTAGAATAATAGTCTCCAATCTCACCCAGGTCGCTGCAAATACTGTTAATTCATTCCTTTTAAAAAATAAGTTTTTAAAAGAGAAAAAAAAATAAGATATATAGGTAATTAACACTTAGAAGTTGTTTGGTATTATTTTGGACATTCTTTAGCTTAAACCAGGGCTTTGAATTTTGCTTTTTGACATTTTAATTGATTTACATTCTGGGAACAGTCTTTTTAAAAGGAAACTTTTAAAATGTTAAATTATTGCTTTGCGTAAATTGCCAAAATATTATGTATACATGCGGAGTTCCCAAAAAATGCTTAATAAATACTCGTTGTCATTCTTTCCTAGAAATCAAAGCCAAAATTTTACGTGCTTTCCATGTTCCCTTATCCTTCTGGTAAGCTGCACATGGGCCATGTGCGTGTCTACACCATCAGCGACACCATAGCACGGTTCCAGAAGATGAGAGGGATGCAGGTAAGAACAGGTGCCTGCTGGAGGAGCCCTCGTCTGCCACACTCAGGGTTGGCATGTAGTAATATGTGTTCAAGACAAATGAAGAAAACCAACTTTAGTTAAGATTAGGACAACTTTGAAGATGGACATGAAAAGCTCGGTGTTTCCTTTTATGGATTAGAAGATATTACAATAAAGCATCTAGGTTAATTGGGGGGCAGCCATGAGTTGGGTGTTGTGTTGGGGTGGAGATCGGATGGGAATGGGGTGAAAGGTAGATACAAATGTGGATAACACTGATAATCTTCCCAGGAGATGCTCACCCATGAGTAGAGAATCATTGTATAAGGAACTGAGGTCAATAGTACAAATACACATCAGCGCTATGAGTGGCAGGTGAGACTGCAAGATATTTCTTTCTGTTCTATTTGATATTTTCCATATTTGAGCATGCATTTCTTTTCTGTTTTTTTTTTTTTTTTTTTTTTGAGACGGAGTCTTGCTCTGTCACCCAGGCTGGAGTGCAGTGGCACAGTCTCGGCTCACTGCAACCTCCACCTCCCGGGTTCACGCCATTCTCCTGCCTCAGCCTCCCGAGTAGCTGGGACTACAGGTGCTTGCCACCACACCCAGCTAATTTTTTGTATTTTTAGTAGAGACAGGGTTTCACCATGTTAGCCAGGATGGTCTCGATCTCCTGGCCTCGTGATCTGCCTGCCTTGGCCTCCCAAAGTGCTGTGATTACAGGTGTGAGCCACCATGCCCGGCAGAGCATGTATTTATTTTCTAATGGAAAAAAATAATTTTTTTAAGAAAAGATATTTGGGGAGTAACAACTCTGGGGAGTTGGGGAAAGTGCCACTAAAGAAGGAACATCTGGTCTGGGCACCTGGCTCATGCCTGTAATTCCAGTGCTTTGGGAGGCCCAGGCAGGAGGATTACTTGAGCTCAGGAGTTCGAGACCAGCCAATGTAGCAAAACCCCGTCTCCACAAAATATACAAAAAATTAGCTCAGTGTGATGGCACACACCTGTAGTCCCAGCTACTCAGGAGGCTGAAGTGGGAGAATCACTTGAACCTGGGAGGTCAAGGCTGCAGTGAGTTGTAATTGTGCCACTACACTCCAGCTTGGGCAACAGAGTGAGACGCTATCTTAAAAAAACAAAACAAAACCAATCCCAGCACTTTGGGAGGCCGAGGCGGGCGGATCACGAGGTCAGGTGATCAAGACCACGGTGAAACCCCATCTCTACTAAAAAAAATACAAAAAATTAGCCGGGCGTGGTGGCGGGCGCCTGTAGTCCCAGCTACTCGGAGAGGCTGAGGCAGGAGAATGGCGTGAACCCAGGAGGCGGAGCTTGCAGTGAGCTGAGATTGCGCCACTGCACTCCAGCCTGGGCAACAGAGCGAGACTCCATCTCAAAAAAAAAAAAACAAAAACAAAAACCTGATATGGGCCTTGAAGGATGAGGTGAAATTTATTGTGAGAGAGGAGGACAAACACCCTTCCTTGGCTGATGTGGGCCATTCCTCTTTACCCCATTGCCTGCTTTTTTTTTTTTTTTAATTTTTTTGAGACAGGGTCTCATTTTGTCACCCCGGCTGGAGTGCTGTGGTTGCAATCACAGTTCACTGCAGCCTCGACCTCCCAGGCTCAATGTCCGACTCTGTCTCCCAAGTAGCTGGGACTATAGGTGCGTGCCACCATGCTCAGTTAATTTTTTGTATTATTTGTAGAGACAGGGTTTCACCATGTTGTTCAGGCATGTCTTGAACTCCTGGGCTCAAGCAATCCACCCACCTCAGCCTCCCAAGGTGCTAGGATTATAGATGTGAGCTACTGCACCTAGCCCAGAGCCTAATCTTTACTAGCAATCTTTAGCAACACATCATCTTTTAAGAAGGGTGTTGGATAATCATAATAACTTCTTTAACCACCTACAAAATATGGCAGTATTGAAGAAGGGCTGAGAGCATGGCCCATTGAACCAAACTGCCAAGATTCAAATGCCAGCTCTTAATACTTACAAGCTGTGTGGCCTTTGAGTAGTTAATTAATTAACCTCTTCAACACCTTGTTTCCTCTCATCTATAAAATAGGGATAAAATAGTACCTGCCCCATTGGCCTGTTATAAGGATTCAAAGAGGATGACTAGGAAGCACTTAGATACCCAACACACAGTATGTAACCAATAAGTATTAGCAATTGCCAGCAGTGGACAGGAACCTGCTCACACCAGCTCCTGAGAGCCAACTATGTATACCTCTGCCCAATGTTGTGTTTATTAGTCACCTTGGCAGCTTGAAATCTGCCACTGAGGGAGTATTTACACCATGGTAATCAGCAAACCTACAAATCATGGCCTTTTCCTCCAGAGAGCCAATTGTTAATTAAACATTTACTGGAACCCCAGTGGCCATTGCTACTGTGAACCTGTCAGGGCCTATACAAATGATATCTGCTGCCTCTCGGTTCTTTATATTTTATTTTAGCAAGGTAAGTGCATCCATTGTCATAACTGGTTTGAAATTTTATGCTGAGCTGACATTGCCTGCAAGAAGTATTCCTAAAAGAGGGTCACGTTGTAATGTCTTTGTCACTTGAAGAGTTAAATAACTTTATACTACCAAATTCAGAGATTTGTGTTCCACTTTAAGATGGCTGAGGGTGTTTGTCTCTCTGGCTTTTGTCAGATGTTATTTTTCCCAGATAACTGTTTTTCATTATTTCTGCTTTGTTTATTAGAAAGATGTGGGACAGGCCGGGCATGGTGGCTCATGCCTGTAATCCCAGCACTTTGGGAGGCCGAAGTGGGCAGATCACCTGAGGTCGGGAGGTCAAGACCAGCCTGACCAACATGGAGAAACCCCATCTCTACTAAAAATACAAAATTAGCCAGGCATGGTGGCCCGTGCTTGTAATCTGAGCTACTCAGGAGGCTAAGGCAGGAGAATTGCTTGAACCCGGGAGGCAGAGGTTGCAGTGAGCTAAGATCGCGCCATTGCACTCCAGCCTGGGCAACAAGAGCGAAACTCCGTCTCCAAAAACAAAAAAAAAAAAAAAAAAAAAAAAAAAAGAAAGAGGTGGGACAGAATGAATTGACTCTTTGCCTAAAGTACAATTCTTTATCTCACTGTGATAAAGAATTTAGTTGTGATTCTTTAATTAGATTTGTCTTAATTTTTTTTAACTTATGCCAACTTATTTCGGACAATTAGTGAGTGCAGGCAAATTGCCAACAATTAAGTTTTTTTTGTTTGTTTGTTTTTTTGAGGCGGAGCTTCGCTCTTGTTGCCCAGGCTGGAGTGCAATGGTGCGATGTCGGCTCACTGCAACCTCCGCCTCCTGGGTTCTAGCAATTCTCCTGCCTCAGCCTTCCAAGTAGCTGAGATTACAGGCACCCACCACCATACTCAGCTAATTTTTGTATTTTAGTAGAGACGGGGTTTCACCATGTTGGTCAGGTTTGTCTCGAACTCCTGACCTCAGGTGATCTGCCCACCTTGGGACCGTTAAGCTTTTATAGCAAAACTGTACATTTATGATAGGGTGCAGGGAAGCCTGTTAGCAAAACAGGTGGTTGAGGGGGTTGTAGGTGGGATTCTAATTTCCTTGGATGGGATGAGATGTTACAGAGGAGGCTCAAGGCAGAGCCCCAGGCCCAGAGGAACTGGTACCCTTGCAGGCAGCTCAGGCCCAAAAGACAAGGAGTCCTCCTACCATATCTGAAGCCTAAGGTCAGGCTAGACCCAGAAATTGAACAACCTAGATTTGAACCTACCACTTTCTAGCCAAGTGACTCTGCAGAGTCATTTAATGTCTCTGTGTCCCACTTTCTTAATCTTTAACATAGGGATAACAATACTTTATTCCTCACAGGGTTATGAGGATTAGATGAGATAGTGCTTGTATCTGGCACATAATAATCCCATAATAAGTGATAGCTGTAATTATTATTTATACTGATCTGATTCCTCAGAGCTGCTTAGGAAGGTGATTTGTCACCATTTAATAAATGAATCCTGTAATTCATGTTATCCATCTGTGGCTTGATTTACTTCTTATGGTTGAAACCACTATTTGTTATTGGTTGATGGTTTCTTAGTCTGTGTGATCAGCAGATACCTAAGGTTGTCTTTTTGTTTCACAGTTTCAGTTGCTGTGTTTAAGATAACAAGCCCTCTTTTCAGTGTGTTCTCTAGGTTCTCCTGAAATTAATTTCTTATTAATTTTCATAGTTCATATTTAAGTCACAGCATCTCAGATACAACCACCAAATCTGGTGAAAACTTGTCTGGCCATTTTTTAGTGATGTGGGAAAAGAGAAACAGAAATCTTGGTTTCATTGTCAGTAATGTGAAAGAAAGTCTGTTGAGCTTCCTTGTCATTTTAAAATCTTTCCTGCCCAATGTCAGGATTGGTCCCTGAGATTGAATAGACTTGGACTCAAGATATGTTTAACGATCCTCACTCTAAGCAGGGAAGAAATATCTAATCTGGGCCTGCCAAACAGGGTCTGCCACATGTATTGATTAATTCAGTCAGTAAATAATCATTGAGCACCAGCTTTATTCTCGAATGGAGATATATGAAATAGTTCCAAGGCACACTAAGAATAGCATTATCTCCGCCTCCCAGGTTCAAGCAGTTCTCCTGCCTCAGCCTCCCGAGTAGCTGGGATTATAGGTACACGCCACCACACCCGGCTAATTTTTGTATTTTTAGTAGAGATAGGGTTTCCATGTTGGCCAGGCTGGTCTAGAACTCCTGACCTCAGGTGATCTGCCTGCCTCAGCCTCTCAAAGTGCTGGGATTACAGGTGTGAGCCACTGTGTCCGGCCAGTCCTTGCTATTTTTCAAAGTCCATTTAAATTCTTACTTCTACCATAAACCCATCCCTCAATTCTCCGGTTCACATTTGTTACGAAATAATTTAGCACTTATAGTCAGAACCACAAACTAGGGAAATATATATGTCATCCACATGTTTTATCTGCCCAATAATATAAGCTTCTCAGTGGCAGGGAAGGTGTTTCTAACTTCTTTTGTGTTAGCATGTCAAGTTTTTTTTTTTTTTCTTTTCCTTTATACAAGATGGGGTCTCGCTATGTTGACCAGGCTGGTCTTGAACTCCTGGCCTCAAGCAATCCTCCCACCTTGGCCTCCCAAAGTGCTAGGATTACAGGCATGAGCCACCATACCCAACCATCATGTCAGGTTTTTAATGGTCAAATGTAACTAACATGTTTTTAGGTCTACAGCCTATAAGGTCCTTTGTTCCCAAGGAGTTTATAATCTGATAAGCCTCAACTGTTTGTGAGTCGATTGATTCAATGGATATTTTTAAAAGCATACAACTCCTTTGTTTAAGTCTGGACTAAGTGTTTGTTGTGCATATATAGCCCAGAATAATGTTTCTCAAAGTTTAGAACTCACGTATCCCAGTGACAAAATCCTTGGGCTCAAGTTTGGTAAATATTGAATTAAAAGTTAAACTCTGTCATTCTAGATGATTACTTGACATTTAGATGATTATAAATACAAAGGCAACCCCAGACACCCAATTCATGTGCAAGTTCTTGGTGATCCGGTTTATCAATCAGGAAAAATTAGACCATGCTGCTATAATAAACAATCCCCAAATCTTAGTGGCTTAAAACAAGAAAATTTCGTTTCTTGCTTTTGCTACATGCCTAGCAGGAGGGCTCAGTTCAAGGTAGTCAGGACCTGGATGATGGCTATTCTTACCTCAGTGAGTGCCTCCCCATCTCTGTGGCTGGGAGAAGGGGGTATAGTGAATCCCCACTGGCTCTTAAATCTTCCACTTGGACTCAAGTCACTTCCACTGACATGGCCACATCCAACCTCAAAGAGGGTAAAGAATATTCCCATCATGTGCCAGGGTGGTGAGGAGGATCAAAATGTTTGTGAACAGCTCCAATGACCCCATCTAAGGTGATCTAGTTGACCCAGAATATTCTTATCTTGGGTAATCTTTTTAAAAATTATTGATGTAAAAGTATACATTTAGAAACCATCAGGGAGATTAGCAGACTTCTCAACTGGAGCCTGTGGAATTTGAGAAACATTGCTCAGAGTATGAAGTTGTTGCCATCAAGTTTGGCATCCAACCATTTATGCTCTGTAAAAATTTCTCTGTGTGTCCATGATTCTTAAACATTAGGGTGCATAATGATCCCCTGAGGAGTTTGCTAAAAAGGCAGGTTGTGATATAGTCCTGAGTGAGGCAAAGGAATTGGTATTTAAATAAGCATTTCAGGTAGTTCTGATGTAAGTGCTCTCCCAGATTTGACACTTAGGTGAATAGAATCGGATGCTCCACAGAGCCAAATGGACATGGTTCTCTAGGTTCGAAAATACATCCCATTGAAATGAGAAGAAAGCTAAAGGTCACAAGCAGCTGAGCAGACACACACAGATTAGATGCGGACTGTGTATGTAGAGGGGCAGGTGGTTTGGGGGTGATGAATCAATTAGGAAACAGGGGGTTAGTCAAAGCAGTGATGGTGTCTGCCCTACCTGCGTCATGGATTTGTTGTGAGGTTTGTGTATGTGACATGATCACTGAGAAAACCCTCTAAAAACAATATGCAATTTTCAAGTGTAACCCAATTAATAGTAGCAATAAAAAGAGAGTCCTGCGGTTTGGATGTTTGAGCAGGGGCCATTTGAAGCCAGAGATAAATTATTCTCTTTCAGTAATCAGAAAAGGCTGTACTGCCAATCGATTTCTTCTTAAACTCATAGAATGCCTGATGACATATTTAAAACTTAGCTCCATATGGTGATTTTGTTGTGTTTTCATATGTTGTATGCACAGATGGTTGGAAAATAAAATTCCCCACCTCCCACCTCGGCTGGTCTCCCCAGCACCTTCTGGTCCAGAAGCCGGGTGATAAAAGCATCAAGGTGCCAAGTCCCCCTCACAGAGTTGGGCTTGGACTAATTGCCTCAGGCAAAAAGCCACCAGGCATTGCCCAAGTAGAAGAGTTTTCTGCTTGGGCCTTTTTGCTATTCACTGCGGAGGAGGAAGAAAATTGAGGCTATGTGTCTGGCAGCTGCATAATCATAATATAATTATCCACAAATATCAGGAAGCAAGGGAAGTTCTTAGCAAGTAAACAATAATGTACGTTCCATCAGTTTTCAGTTTGCCAGTCAGTCAACAAGTGTTTATGAAGTGCCCGGAGAGTGCATAGCATGGCATTTAGTTTTCAAATTTGCAAATCTCTGTAGCATCTGAAAGTAGATAGTGAATTTCCAGGGCATATTCTCTCAGATGTCCTTCAAAGGAGAGAACGAACTGCTGGTCCAGTGCCTTGATTGGAAACTGGCTGATTTATCTGCCTGTCACATCCCTCCACATTCCCTGAGGAGGTCTGCTGCTTTGGGCCTAGGTACTGTCATTTGGTTTTTATAATCTGAAGTATTCACTTGATTTTTGTCCCCCATCTGTAATAATTGTGAGTTATTACACTTGCTAAACAAAATTAAATATTGTGTTTCTCATTTCTTGGAAATAAGAAGTGTTGAACATACTCCAAAGACACCATGACACTCTGAAAATAGCAGTTTTTGGAGAAGCAGTAACCATGGTTGCTCTCAATTAGAAGCTGAATTAGTTTCAAATATAAAATTTTGTTTTGATGAAAGGGAGAGAAAGCTGGTAATCCCTAGGGAACTGGTTGGCCCTTTCATAGTAACAGTTACGCTGCTTCCCTCTCTACTGGGAAGGCAGGTGACCAGCTGCCTGGGCTTCCTTCCCTTCCATCGCCAAGCTCTACTCAGTCTTACTTCTTATGTCGGATGAACAACTATCTCTTTGCCTCTTTAAAATAATTCCTTCTTTTAAAAAATATATTTTAAAATTGTACATGAATTTCCATATTCCGCCTATAAGAAAAAGAAATACAATATAGATAAGTCTGTAGTCCCCTTTGGGCACCCATTTCTGCATCAGGGCCCCCCGCCCCCAGGCAATAACCGCTGGCATTTTCCAGGTTATATGCCTTTAGAGCCGTCTCTGTCTGTTACATGGAACTGTGTTTTCTCCTGCATCTCTTTCTTCTACTTCTTCTAGTTTGCTTGCCATCCATCCTGCCTGCCAACACCGAGGCACCAAGGCTCACCCTGGAGCAGGGCAAGGGAGGGCAGAAGACCCCACCAGGGTGTGCCATGGCCATGTGGCTACCGGGCCTCACCCCCTGGCCAGGGCTCTGACCGCTGTGTTTTTGTCATCAGTAACTCCTGGTCTTCCATGGTAACAGCTGGCCCCCACTCCTCTCTGATCTCAAAGTAAGGCAGGTTATGCAGTCCTGCTAGCGTTCTTGCGCTGGTCCTTGACCAGTTTGCTGTTAGATCCATCCCTTGCTTTTTGTACGGCAGAAGGGCTGACTCCTGCAGATCAGGTTCCCAAGCTGGCCCCCTCCTGGTTTTGAACAATAGGAAATCCTGGTAACATTGGAGGACAGGAGAAAGGGAGAGGCCAGAAAATTTCTCTCTCTCTCTTTCTCTCTCTCTCTCTGCCCTGGTTTGGTCTTCACTAATCCAGTTCCATCTGGGCACTCCAGCCTGTTTGAGCTTCTGCAGCTGAGATCAGCCTTTGGGCTTTGTTAACTCTGCTTTCTTACTTTGTCTCTGCAGTCTAGAGATTGTGGTAATGTCCTGCCCTTCCAAACTGCTAGGTAGATTCACCCATTTCCTTGGCTTCCCACTCAACTTTAAATATGTAGAGTATTTATTATACGAACCAGGTGGAAATGATGGTTTTTCAGACTTTGGAAGTTTATTTTATGGATTTCCAAGTTATTGCTACTGGTACTTTTTCTTGATTCCATCTCTGAGTAGTATTACATTTATTATTTCAAAATTATCATTAGTAGTCTTCTGCCACCCTCTGTGATATCACATTCCTGTCTTTCCAAATTGACATGATATATATTTCAAAGTGTATTTTCCGTAGATGTTTTTAAAAATAAAATACGTGGAAAAAATATTCTGAAGCTGCAGAATGCATTCATGTTCAAGAAGTTAACTTCTAGGAAGTTGAGAGGGTTCAGGTGGGCTCAAGCATATAAATAGAGATGCCAATAATTTATTTTTATTTTTATTTTTATTTTTTTAGGGAAATTGCCTAGTTAGCACATGTGAGCTGTAAGTTCAGTTCAGTTCAGTTACTTTTTCAACTGTGGATGGATTAGAATAAGTTATGATGATAGAAAGAAAGGAATTGGAATTTTTAAAACCTAGAAGGAGAGTTTGGAGTTCTTCCCAGTGAATGGATAATCTTGGCCATAGAGAAATCAAGGGCAAGAAAGTGTACCATGTATCTAGAGGTATTTGATCCGGACAGTGCATGAGACATGTACAAGGCTGGCAAAGGAAGCACCTGACCCAGTGTCTTTCACATAAATAGGCCATAACAACTTGACCAAAAAATAGAAGCTGCTGTCTGTGGGAGAAGGGATAAACTTTGGTATTTTGTAATACTGTTGTAGGTCTTCACTTTGTTTCCCCCTTGACAGTGGTGAATCATCTTATAGAACAAAAGTGAGCCTTGCGCTTGGTCACTGGGCTCTAGGAAACCCAGGGTATAGAAACAAAGAGAACCTTTCCAATTTTGTGGAAATTTGGCTCACAGAGACATTTATTCCAATGCTCTGGCTCATGGTGAGAAGAACAATTCTGACTTCAAGATGCAAAAAGGCCTTCCCACAATCTGATTCTGTTATTCTCTCTAGGGCAAACATTTGGTTTTTTGTTAATTTTTGGTAAGAATCTGAAATATTAAGAAACTTTAAGATTTTTCTAACTTTATTTTCATGGACAGCTTAGATAACATGTAAGCTAAGAATATCTTTCCATGTTAATTCTATCTGAAAACAAAAATAGAAATGAATAAGTATATTATGTAAATCTAGGCTGGTTTTTGTGACAGTCTCTGTATTGCCTTTATTTAAAAATATGGACGGCACCTAACAGAATGTTAATAGGCAGAAACATTGAATTGGTGCCATTTTGGCAGTTCTGACAAAAAAACCAAGTGGTAATTAAGTTTCCCCCCTTTCTTGTGGAACAGTTACACAACAGTTACATTATTCTGCCAGTGACACAGCGCTAGGAGAATTTAAAGCACAGCTGGAAGCTGCTCAGGTGTTGTCCTTGAAGTATTGCAGAACTTTCTAGTAATACTGCCCATATCCCCAGCATTGGATTCTTTTTTTTTTTTGCTCTTGAAATTTAAAAAGAAAAAGAGAAAGAATTGCAGAACTTAGTAGCAAATACAGAAGAATGTTTGTCATCTATGGATCAAGCAATAGTCAAGTGAAAATTGTAGCCTAAACAGTGTTTGTTTTAGTCATGATTCTTGTCTACCATGGACTAAAAACCCAGCTTAGACCAGCTTAAGCAAAAAGGGAGGCTTTGTTTTTACAGATCCTGAAACTCACAGAATCAAAGGAAATGTAGGATCTGGGTCCACTGGGTATTGGGACTAGGTCCTTGAAGTACAGCAATTTCCCCAGTCTCTCTCCATTTCCTGTTTCTGCTTCTCTCCACATGACAGGTTTATTTTCTCAGACATTTCTACAAGCTAGGGGACAGAGCCACCTGAAGCCCTTATGGCTTCTGACCAAGGAGAAAAGAGAGTCCTGTCCTCCTCCAGTGTTCCGCCTTACTCCGGACAAGCCTAGAGCTGTCTGGGGAAAGATTCAGGCACTTGCCTCTCTCTCTAGCCAGGGGGATGGGTTTTGAAGATTGGCAGTTCACACTAAAACTATATTAAGTTGGACCTAGAACAGTTTCCTAGAAGGGGAAGATGCTGTTTGAGAGGATGAAACGCTTTGGGTCTGCCACATTTAGTAAGAGGAAAAGAGACCTCAAGTCTCAACTGGATTGGGATATGTCCAGTCAGTTTCTTAAAACTGCATAGAATAGATATACTCAGGGAATGTTAGAATTTTTAGAAAAGACATATATGTACTGCGGGGGTCTAACTCACAGACCCTGACCCAGCAACAAATGAATAACATACACTGACACAGATAGTATGCCTGTCAGTCCAGCTGAGCATCTGGGCCACTTACAGACTCCAAGGAGAGTGCTGTAAAGAGTTGCAGCCGAGGCCCTGACTCACTGGCCCTTACGGCATTTATTCTGCACACATTTAATGACAAAGGCTTTGAGTAAACACCACTATAGGAAAATTGACCTGGTTCCCGACACCCCTAGTAGAGAGCAGTTATGCACCCGAGGTTGATCAAAGGTTGGTCTTAGGATCACATGAGTAAACAAGCTATTTAGATAAACTACATTCCTTTGTACCTACTTTAAGCCATTTACTCAAGGTAAGGATTAGGCAGCTTTCAGCCATAACCCTATCCTGAGACTTTTGCAAAACCTTGCAGCCTTCCAAGAAGATTTGTATCTATATCCTATAACTTCGTCTTAAAGTTTTTCCCACCAGCCTGACTGAACTCCCACAATGCACACATACATATTTTGTACAGAGGTCCCTGATATAATGTTAAATGAAAAAGGGTCATAAAATAATGTGTATAATCATTTCTATTTTCTTTCTCTTTTTAAAATAATCTTTTTAACTTTTTTTTTTTTTTTTTGAGGCAGAGTCTCGCTGTCGCCCAGGCTGGAGAGCAGTGGCGCGATCTCGGCTCACTGCAGGCTCCGCCCCCCGGGGTTCACGCCATTCTCCTGCCTCAGCCTCCCAAGTAGCTGGGACTACAGGCGCCCGCCACCTCGCCCAGCTAATTTTTTTTGTATTTTTAGTAGAGACGGGGTTTCACTGTGTTAGCCAGGATGGTCTCGATCTCCTGACCTCGTGATCCGCCCGCCTCGGCCTCCCAAAGTGCTGGGATTACAGGCGTGAGCCACCGCGCCCGGCCTAATCTTTTTAACTTTTTTAAAAAAAATTTATTTTAGGTTCAGGAGTACATGTGCAGGTTATATAGCTATACTCCTGCGAGAGTTTACCTAGATTATTTTGTGACCCAGGTACTAAGCCTAGTACCCAATAGTTGTTTTTTCTGCTCCTCTCCCTCCTCCCACCCACCACCCTCAGGTAGGCCCCAGTGTCTGTTGTTCCCCTTTGTGTCTGTGTGTTCTTATCATTTAGCTCCCTTTATAAGTGAGAACATGTGGTATTTGTTTTTTGGCCTGCATTAGTTTGCTGAGGATAATGGCCTCCAGCTCCATCCATGTTGCTGCAGAGGACATGATCTTGTTCTTTTTTTATGGCTGCATAGTATTCTATGCTGTAAACGTACCACATTTTCTTTATCCAGTCTACCATTGATGGTCATTTAGGTTGAGTCCAAGTCTTTGCTATTGTGAATAGTGCTGCAGTGAACATACGTGTGGATGTGTCTGTATGACAGAACAATTTATAATCCTTTGGGTATATACCCAGTAGTGGGATTGCTGGGTCAAATGGTAATTCTGTTTTCAGCTTTTTGAAGAATCCCTACACTAGTTTCCACAATGGTTGAACCAATTTATGCTCCCACTAAGAGTGTGTAAGCCTTCCCTTTTCTCTGCAAAGGTTCTATTTTCATGAAAACAAATAAGCAGGCTCCTATATATGTGTACATATGTTTGTATGTATGTATTTGAGTGGGGAGATAGATGTGGAAGGAAACAAAGGCTGGTGTTATTGGTTACATCATTGACGAGTAGTGACCAGGAATTAAAAATAAACTTTGCCTTTATTTATCATTGTATTGTGCCATTTCATTTGTTAAATTAAGCTTGTATTACTTTTGTAATTTGAAAAAACGTCAACTTACGTAAAAAGAAAAGCAGCCTATTCTGATTGACCTCAGGATGGGTGTGGATGCAGGAACTGAAGACAGTAGCTTGGGATCATCTCAGCCTGGAAATCCAAGGTGTCCCAGATTCCCAAGACTGGGAAATGCAGCATAGGATGTGGAAAGCCAGCCTCCCCTGGGGCAACAGCAAGCTTGAGAGGTCCACAGGACTGCTTGTTCACTAAGCATATATCCCTTACAGAAAGCAATTTTGAGTGGGTCACATCCACCACTACCTTCAGTATGGCAAAGTCTACTGTAGGGCAGAGTCCTTGCCTGGGGCAATTGGAGGCAGGCCCCATCCTTCCAGTGCACAGATGGCTGCCTTCTGCTGATGGACTGCTCCTGGTCCAATCAGCTGTGGCAAGAACAGCCGGGCTGCTTTTAATTGAAGCACCTGATGGGAATCATTAATTATTCAGGAAAGAAGAACTGCTGGGCCTCTTTTACTGAAAAGGGGGCCAAGTACTTGACTGGCCCTTTGAGCCTGCGTGGTCTGTTCAGTTTGGGTAAGAACTTCCAATGCCTAGCACTAACCTTCTGCAGAGGCTTGTTAGAAGTAACCCACCCTTAGGAATGTACATGTATGTGTGAGGATCTGTGTGAGATTTAGGTATTAATATCTTCCGTCCTCTTGTCAGAAAGCAACTGTATTAAATGTGGCCAAAGAGATGGAGGCTGAAATTGTGGCAAGGGAATCAGTGATGTGCGATGCTGTGAGATGCTACAGATCAATAAAGCAGACAGCCGCAGCTGCCACAGCAGCAAGTGCTGCCATTTATTGGGTGCCTGTGCTGTGCTGGGCACCATGCTAGATGTGCCACAGACATCATGAACATGTAATGCTCAATAATTCAAGGTAGCTGCTTTCAGTCACCATTTATAGTTGAGACTCAGAATTAGTAAGTAATGTGCCTCAGGCTCCACTGATAGTAAACAGGCAGAGTTAGATTTAGCCCTCAACAGGCTCCTGGAGAACAAGCCTTTGTTAGCATTTCCTATGCACTAGCCAAAGGAGTAAGAGCAGCTCTATTTTAGAGAGATGGTCTCAGTTCTTTAGATGGAATTGTTTCATCAGACTACTAAAAATCAACTTAAAAAATATTAATGTGCATAGTGGAAGTATGCCTTTAAGGTAAGTGACTCCAACCACTGGAAGGGATATGCCTGTTCTCTTACTGCTGCCTGCTAAGACAGGGGCTTATGAGAGAACAGATCTGGCAACTGGGATTGCAAGATGCACCTAGGTTGGGACACTCTGAAGTGTAAGTGCTTATGGGACCTGAGGCAGAGGTGGCCAGTGGGTAGTACTGGTGTGCTTGTGCTGGACATAAAGATGGAGGAAAACTCCGGGTGCTCATATGCAGGTGGAAGTGTGGTTCGCTGCAGTCTTTCTGGGGATGCCATTTGGCTGTAAATGTCAAATGTCTTAAAATTTTTCATACCCTTTTACCCTGTAGTTGCACTTCTAGAAATTTTTCTAAAGGAAATGTTAAAAGTATATACAAAGATTTATGCCCAAGAATGTTCATCCTGGCCTTTTTTATAATGGTGAAAAATGGAAATAACTTTTAGGAAAACAAATATAGCTGGTCATTCAAAGCAGTCACTAACAGGCTGCATTGACAGCATGTACAGTGAAAAAACAGGAGATAAAAATACATATATAAATAATATATTCTCAATTTTTAAACATTGGATACAAATTTACCAGATGTACCTGGTACGTGTATGGCTGTATGGTAGAATAACAGGTGAGTCTTATTTTCTTCTATTTTTCTCTACTTACCAAATTATGGTGAATATGTAATTATGGAAGAAAACAAGACCTATTTCTTTAGTTGAAAATGTCCCATTCTGATATGCCTGTGTGGTGAGGTGGTGCCAGTAAGTGCCTCTGAGTATTCGTCATTATTTTAAGGAAATGTGTGCGAACATAAGCCCACCTTCTCTGCATGATCAAAAAGCAAAGTAAGGGGCCAGGGGCAGTGGCTCATGCCTGTAATCCTGGCACTTTGGGAGGCAGAAGGATAGCTTGCAGCCAGGAGTTCGAGGTTACAGTGAGCTGATCGTGGCGCCACTGCACTTCAGCCTCGGCAACCAAACAAGACCCTGTCTCTTTAAAAAAAAAAAAAAAAAAAAGGGCAGCAAAATAAAAACTTATCCCAGGTTGACAGCCCACGAACTTGATAGGAAATAAGAGTCAACTGGAATGGGCTGTTTTCTATAATAGAAGTATCAGAGTCTTCTTGGTCAGTCCTTCCCCACAGGCAGGCTTCAGAAAGAAGTGGTGTCTGTGGTTGTGTGGCTGGATTCAGTTTCAGAGAATGGTAGGGGACTGAATTTTGTAAGCAGTGTGTCTTTCCTGACAGGGGCAGGGAGCCTGGCTTCCTGAGACTGTCCCCTGATGCCACAGCAGATGTGTCAAACCGTTTTTCCTGCTCATGGCATGTAGTTAGTTTGAGAAAACTTGATAGTGAAGCTGCCAGCTCAGCTGTAACTGGCCACTCATTTGCAGACAGGAATGCCTTACTGGCCTGTGCTTGCTTAACGTAATTGCTTCTTTTTTTTTTTTTTTTTTTTGTTGCAATTCTTTGAAGTTTATTGATACTTGCTTCATATGGCCCATATTTGGTTAAAATTAATAATGTACCTTGTGCACCCAAAAGAATATATGTTCTGCCATTGTGCAGTAAAAGGTCATGGTTAGTTATATAGGTGTAGATAGATAGATGGTAAATAGTTCATAGATAGATTGGATTTTACACTATCTTCATAAATAACACACATGTGCATATTAATATGCACTCATTCTTTGACCTCTATTTTTTTCCAATGATTTTGCCAAATTTCTTTTTTTTTTCTTTCTTTTTTATTATTATTATACTTTAAGTTTTAGGGTACATGTGCACAATGTGCAGGTTTGTTACATATGTATCCATGTGCCATATTGGTGTGCTGCACCCATTAACTCGTCATTTAGCGTTAGGTATATCTCCTAATGCTGTCCCTCCCCCCTCCCCCCACCCCACAACAGTCCCCGGAGTGTGATGTTCCCCTTCCTGTGTCCATGTGTTCTCATTGTTCAATTCCCACCTATGAGTGAGAACATGCGGTGTTTGGTTTTTTGTCCTTGCGATAGTTTACTGAGAATGATGGTTTGCAGTTTCATCCATGTCCCTACAAAGGACATGAACTCATCATTTTTTATGGCTGCATAGTATTCCATGGTCGTAATTGCTTCTAGGGTACTCACTCCTGCTGGGCCACAGTTGCTTGAACAGTCAAATAAGGGATTGAGGGGTAGGGGATATATCCCAAAAGCTTCTTTGTGCTTGAAGATTTGTGATTCCTTGTTCTTTGGAGAATGAAAATGTCTTCTAGAAGGTGATTAGAGAGCAGTACTCTTTAGAAATAATAATACTGGTGGCTAACATTATATACAGCACTTTACTGTGTGGCAGGCACTATTCTCAGTACTTTTCTTAAATTAACTCATTTAATCTTCACAGTGATCCAATGAGGTAGTTATGCTATCATCCCCATTTTATAGATGATGAAACTGAGGAGAAGAACCTACACATGGAACATTTCTTATACCAAAAGCATAGCTAGTGGTTTGCAATTAATTTAAAAATATTGGCTATTTTAGGCCAGGCTCAGTGGCTCACTCCTGTAATCCCAGCACTTTGGGAGGCAGAGGCAGACAGATCACTTGAGGCCAGGAGTTCGAGACCAGGCTGGCCAACATCGTGAAACCCCATCTGCACTAAAAATACAAAAATTAGCCTGGCGTGGTGGTGTGTGCCTGTAATCCCAGCTACTGGAGAGGCTCAGAGAGGAGGATCACTTGAACCTGGGAGGCGGAGGTTACAGTGAGCCGAGATCACACCATTGCATTCCAGCCTGGGCAACAGAGCAAGACTCCGCCTCAAAAAAAAAAAATATATATATATATAGAGATAGAGAGAGAGAGAGAGAGGCTATTTTAGAAATTAGTGTAAATGATGTATAGGGCTTGGTCCAAAGCCTTACTTTTATCTGGTCTCAAAAGTTACTCTCTGGAATACCTTTTCTGCTGCGTTCCTGTGTATTTTTCTTAGTTTTCATCTATCTGGCTGTTTGGGTAGAGGTGGGGGTTTCCCTTCCTTACTGGTAGGGAAGAAAGGGATGAACTTCAGTACTTCAGTAGTTGGGCATGGTGGTGCATGCCTGTAATCCCAGCTACTCAGGAAGCTGAGGCGGGAGGATTGCTTGAACCGAGGAGACGCTCCAACCTGGGCAACAGAGTGAGACATTGTCTTGGGGGGGAAAAAAAAAAAAAAGAAAGGGATGAACTTTAGGAAGAAATGGGGAGTGGGCCTTTCGGAAGAGTGTTGCCTCAATCAGGGGAGAGATAGAGATAGAAGAAAGAAGTGTGAAACTCTCGTGTCTGGAGCAACCTGGAGCAGGGTGCTGAATTATGTACATTAAAGAGGGACTGTGTGCCAAATTCAGGCAAGCCGTGAGAAAGGGACAGGTCCGGGCCACTGAGGAGGGTTGGGATGAACTTTCTTAGGTCTGGGTAGAGCTGGGACTGCCTAGAGCCGCCAGTGTGGTCATTATGCATGTCCTCTGCAATGCTGTCCAGTAGGGCTTTCTGCCATGATTTGAATATCCAATATCTGCACTATCTGGTTCAGTGTCCACCAGTCATATGTGTCTGCTGCACACTTGAAAGGTGGCTAGTGAGACTGAAGAACTGCATTTTTAATTTAATTTTAATTAAGTTTAAATGTAATAGCTATGTGTGGCTAGTGGCTACCGTATTGGACAGCACAGCTCCATAAATGAAAAATACTAGCCAGGCGTGGTGGCTCACGCCTGTAATCCCAGCACTTTGGGAGGCCGAGGCGGGCGGATCACAAGGTCAGGAGATCGAGACCATCCTGGCTAACACGGTGAAACCCCGTCTCTACTAAAAATACAAAAAATTAGCCCGGTGTGGTGGCGGGCGCCTGTAGTCCCAGCTACTCAGGAGGCTGAGGCAGGAGAATGGCGTGAACCCAGGTGGTGGACCTTGCAGTGAGCCGAGATCACGCCACTGCACTCCAGCCTGGGTGAAAGTGCCAGACTCTGTCTCAAAAAAAGTGTGGAAGCCTATACATTATGTGTGTGTGTGTGTGAATATATATATATATATATATTTGAAACTGAAAGAAACTCTTTAAAATTTCAGAAAAACAATTTGCGTTCAACATAGAGACTATAGAAAAGAAGAAAACAAAAAGTACTCATGAAAACACCTCCTCAGAGGTAACTTATTGGTACTTTGCATATAACCTTATAAGTTGTCTTCTATGGTTATGTCATAGGTAGCCAGCTGGCTGTCAGATGCATAACCTGAAATCATCCAGCAAAGGATAAGTCATGTTAGCAGGAGAGAGTGCTGAGTTTGCCCCAGAAGACAATACCAATGGAGTTCTTAGTGATTTGCCATGGTTGATGTTTCTCTTCTGGGTCCTAGGTCATAAACCCCATGGGATGGGATGCTTTTGGATTGCCTGCTGAAAATGCCGCAATCGAGAGGAATCTACATCCAGAAAGTTGGACACAAAGGTAAGTGTTTACAGGCATATTCAAATACTTGCATACAAAAACCTTAAAAAAATTTTTTTTAACCTGTGCATAAAAAATAGAAAGCAAAGCAAACAAAACACTGCAGCATACCAAGAGATAAATAAGATTGTATATATTGGTGTTTATCTTTTAACATATTGTATTCTTATCTAAGAAATATTCAAAGAGGGTTTTGGATATTTGTTCATGTGTTCATTTTGATGCTTTGTTATTTACAGTTATTTTTCCTTTGAGTATTTACATTCAGTAGGAGAAAGAAGAGGGTTGCATTTGTTAAATTTCTATAATGCTTCTGGTCTTCTTGACCGTAGTTTTACTATATCCAAATACTACATTGTAATTTTCTCTGAAAATTCAGTTTATTTTCTGCCTTCACCATTCAGAAGCAAGAGGAACTTACGCATTCCATGTAGAAATATATGGCCTCTTTATTCTGGGTGTGGTTTTCTCCAAGGCGAAACACACTCCCAATCCCACCCAAACCTCAGGCTTCCACTACACGTGGGCCAGCGGTGCTCATTCCTCTCCCTCCTGCTAAAGTCCTGAGGTCCTCACCCTAGAACTTGGCAGAATCCTCTGGGGCCACTGCATCAGCTCATTTCACAAAGGCCTGGGACCCTTCCCCATGACACCCCTTAGAGAGACAGAAGGGCAGTTCCAGGGCCTGTGCCCAGTGTCTCTTACCTCTCTTTGTTCTAGCTTACCCAAGGATACATTGCAAAAACATCTACTGTACATACTATGTACATACTCCGTACTGTACATACTATGTACATACTCTGTACATAGTATGTACAGAGTATGTACAGTATATACATTGTAAAAACATCTACTGTCCATACTATGTCATCCAGGTCTCTTTTTTCTTCCTAATCCCTAGCTTCTACTTTTCTAGTAATGTTTAATTCTAGATTAATTAGTTTTATCACTAGATTTTATCTAGTGATAAAAAGAGGAGGAAATGATGATTCAAATAAAGTGGATCAAACATGGCTTATTTTGATATAAGCTAGACGAGGAGTTGGCAAACTACGGCCTGTGGGCCAAATCTGGCCCTACCTGTTTCTGTATATCAAGTTTTATTGGAACACAGTCAAATCCATTTGTTTACATATTGTCCGTGTCTGCTTCCGTGAGTGAGACAGTGGCAGAGATGAGTAGTTGTGATAGAGACTGATTGGCTCACAAAGCTGAAAGCATTCATCATCTGGCCCTTTTAAAGTTTGCCAGCCTCCCTACTAGTGAATAGCGGTTAAGATGATGGCCCCTGAGCCAGGCTACCTAGGTGCAAATCCTGCCTTCCCTTCTTGCCAGAAGATCACCTTGAGCAAATTACTTAACTTCTCTTTACTTATTTGTGCTTCAGTTTACTTATCTGTAAAAGAGAGATAGTCATAGTTCCTATCTCATGTGATTGGATAAAGATTAAGCACTTCTCTGCAAAGTGCTTAGCATAGGGTCTTGGATTAAATAAGCTGCCATTAGCTAATCAGAGATTACACAGAGGACTTTTTTATGGTTTTTCGTATTTTTAGTCTGCTAGAAACTAAAAGAGGATGCAGTAGAAATGAATTAGTCCTTTTTCTTTAAAAAAAAAATGAAAGAGAAAAAGGTTTATTTCTTTATTCCATGTTATATTATAAGTTGGTTTACCTGTTTATCTCCTTGTTTCTCAATGGTGGATAATTTTAGGTTTTAGGATTTACATTTTCATTAACAAAGCAGTGTGTGGTTTCTTTTGGATTCCCACAATTTATATATTAAGGCTTTTATTTTCAGCCACTTTTAAACTTATAAATGCTTGGCTTAAATAATATGGCTTAAATGCTTGCAGAATATTGACGTCTGGACGGGCCAGCAGTGCACATCTCAAAGGGGTTGCCTATTTGAATGGCCGGAGGAAGGGGCAAAGACCCTTGTGGTTTCTAGTGGATTCTGTATGTGTCCAAATAATGAATGTCTTTTAATCTGTTGGTATTTTTTGCTGATTATTAGTGGTTGATTTTTCTGCTAGGGCAAAGCACCACTTAAAGCCCATTTGAATAATTTTTCAGTTTCCCTTTACATTCTCAAAGTGTGGTTTGTGTATGGCTTTAATCCCCCCTCTAAAAACCAAACCTTTTTCCCATTGTTTCACAGTAATATTAAACAAATGAGGAAACAGCTTGATCGGCTGGGCCTGTATTTCAGCTGGGATAGGGTAAGTCAACTCTTTTTCCTGAAAGGTTGTCATTTTAAGGAAGGTCCTGATGGCATGGAGCACTCTTCTTCCTCTTTGAGTTGGGAGAAGGCAAGGGTGGGAGGCAGGAAGCAGAAGGGAAGGATTAGCACTCTTCAAAAAAGTATCCTGAGTGGATAATTTGCTTGGAAACAAGTAATTTTCTGTGGGATTAAACTGAGAGTTAACTTCCTATTTAACTTTAGAGTTGGCTATGATTTCTGTGTGGCAAAAGCTTTGCACAAGGATTTCTCTAGTTCTCAGCAATAGTTTTAAAAGACTGTTGGAATCTATGTTAAAGTGATTAAATATCAATCCATCTGGTTCTTGAAGTAATTAGACATTGATTGACCATTTATTTACCTTTTGTTCTAAGTTCAGAAGTGAGGCTTATAACAGCCCATAATTATTCTGTCACGTATAATCTTTTGGTGTTAGACACTTTCAAACTATACATTAAATCAGTGGAGAATTCCAGACCCACGAGGATTTCATGGAAAACCACCCGGCTGTTTGGAATACTCATGTGTTGCAAACAAATTGTGAACTGGGCCCTTCAAAACTGTGGCCCAAGGCCTGCCCTTTAGGCATTGAAGAATAGTCTGCTAGGTAAGATGGACTGTTGTTTGTCTCCTCCACGAAGGGCCCCTTCCAATGCCACAGTCCCTCTTAACATCCCATTTACTCCACAAAACGATTGGGGTTTTCATTGCTGGGCCTGTAAAGTTTATATTGTTTTCTTTACTAGAAGCAGTAGAACAAATCCAAATGAGGGCTCCTCATCCCTCCCCCCAACAATTTCTTTTTTTTTTTTTTTTTTTTTGAGACGGAGTCTTGCTCTGTCGCCCAGGCTGGAGTGCAGTGGCACGATCTCGGCTCACTGCAAGCTCCACCTCCTGGGTTCACGCCATTCTCCTGCCTCAGCCTCTCCGAGTAGCTGGGACTACAGGCGCCCGCCATCATGCCCGGCTAATTTTTTGTATTTTTAGTAGAGACGGGGTTTCAACATGTTAGCCAGGATGGTCTCGATCTCCTGACCTTGTGATCCGCCCGCCTCGGCCTCCCAAAGTGCTGGGATTACAGGCTTGAGCCACCGCGCCCGGCATAACAATTTCTTAAATGATTGAAATTTGATGAGTACAGTGAAAAAGAACAAAAGTCAAACACATTTGAATAAGCCCTGAATTATTATTTCCTCACGCCAGAGTCAAGTTGTCCTGAGGTGCCAATAGGGAATATCTCATAGAGAATGACATACAGTCGCAGGCAGAGAGAATTGAGTATTGGCCAGAGCTCTTTTAGGATGAGAGTGTTGATTCCTTGAGGGCAAAAGTGGACTCAATAACCCTCTAGAATGATAACTAGCCTAGTCCTGCACAGGAATATCAATCATAAATGACTTAAAAGTTGTTAGATTGTTTTCCTAATCATCGTAGAGGATTAGAACATACAGAAAAGTATAAAGAACATCATGTGGCTAATTTAACATTGTGGTATGGTTCCTTGCAGTCTTTTATTTTGGAATTATAAACATTTATATAATTTACTTTTACAGAGTTCAATATGCATATATTTTTGGTCTTGAACATTTTTATGTATCATTAACTATTTGAAAAAGTGACTTATAGCTGAGCAGTTTTTTGTTTTATGAATATATCATAATGTATTTAAGCTATCTCTTATTATACATTTAGATAGATTCTAATGTTTATCATAAATGCAGATTCTCAATCCTTGTGCAAATCTGAAGTCCAGAAAGCTCTGAAAACTGAAAGTTTTTTCATAATTTGACTGTAAAACCTGAACTGAACTGATATTTATCTCACTAAAAATGAGTATTCATATATTTTACTGTAAGAATAATAAAATTACCAAGTAATATCCCAGACCTAGTTAGATAAATGCACTATTTTCTTTTAATTTCCAAAAAATCTTAATTCTGAGGCACATTTAGCTGACAGCATTTCAGATAAGGGATTTTGAACCTCTATTGCAATGATGCAGATAAATATCACCACTTCTACTGCCATTGTCTGTTACTGAACACTTACCATGGGCCAGGTACAGAGTAGGTATGACCTTATTATCTCTTTGGATCCCTAGAGAACTCTAAAAGGCAAGTACTTTTATTGACGTCATTTTATTGCTGGTCACCCAAGTGGCAAGGCTGGGCTGATCCATTGGTCAAGTTATGACTGCCGTGCTCTTCCCCCAAACTTAAGGCAGAAATCTTAGTGCAGATGATACTGGACTTACAATGGGGTTATCCTAAATTGAATAAGCCTGTCCTAAATTGAAAATATTGTAGGCATGTAATACATCTAACCATCACAGCTTCACCTAGCCTACCTTAAATGTGCTCAGGACACTTACATTAACCTTCAGTTGGGCAAATCATCTGAAAACACAGTCTCTTGCAGAGTATCGGTTGTTTACCCTTATGACTGTGTGGCTAACTGGGAGCCATGGCTCAGTTCTGCTGCCCAGCGTCTTGAGAGTATCATACTGCTTTCTACTGAATGCATATCTCTTTCATATCATTGCACCACTGTAAAGTCGAAAAATTGTTAAGGCAAGGTGTCATAAGTTGGGAACCATCTATACACGTATTTTATTATTTCCTTAAAATGAATTCTCAAAAAATCAAGAACAATTTGGTATTTATTGCCAAATTACCCTCCATAAAGGCTATACAAATTTCCTTTCTCAAGTTATACAGTTATTTTCATTTGTATTTCCTTTATTATTAGTGATTGTAGGCTTTTTCATGTGTTTAATGAATGTTTGAATTTGAATGGGGTATGTATGTGAATGGTCTAATCAAGTGTTTTCCCATATAGGTAGGAAGTGTTTGTCCTTTTTTTAATGGCCTTTGTTACAAATAATTTTCCTCAGTCTGTCATTTGTCTTGCATTTTGTTTATAGTGGAATATTATTAGCATGCAGATATGTACTTAGACCTTCTTTGAGATAGGATAAATAACATATTTTCTTCTTGATTCTTTGTGATTTAAGTTTTACACTTAACTGGAATTATTTTAGTATATGAGATAAGACAAGGAATTACTACTTTTTCTTTTTTTTTTTTTTTTTTTTTTTTTTTTTTTTTTTTTTTTTTTTTTTTGAGACGGAGTCTGGCTCTGTCACCCAGGCTGGAGTGCAGTGGCGCGATCTCGGCTCACTGCAAGCTCCGCCTCCCGGGTTCACGCCATTCTCCTGCCTCAGCCTCTCCGAGTAGCTGGGACTACAGGCGCCCGCCATCACGCCCGGCTAATTTTTTGTATTTTTAGTAGAGACGGGGTTTCACCGTGGTCTCGATCTCCTGACCTCGTGATCCGCCCGCCTCGGCCTCCCAAAGTGCTGGGATTACAAGCGTGAGCCACCGCGCCCGGCCAGGAATTACTACTTTTTCTAAATCACCAGTTGATTAAAAAAAAATTTTCAAACAATCCCTTCTCTTTGTTGATTTAAAAGGCAAACTTTATAGTAGACCAAGTTATTTCATCCTATCATTATACACCAAGTTCTGTTTGTGTTCGTTTGATCCATTTATCCATTTATTATTTCATGACTAAACTATTTTTAATTACAATTGCTTTTAATACTTGACAACAGAAGTTTTCTCTCATTGCCTGATATCAGCAATGCCATCTCCACTTTCTGTTGTCTATTAAAAAAGACTTTTATCCTTTATTTGTTGACTTCTGTTGGTACATCATTTATAGATACAATTAATTGAAAAAATTAAAAGATGGGCAAATATATGGGGGAAACCTTTGGGGCAATTTGGAGTCTTTGTGTTTAATAGGAAAGTGAAAAGCTATTTGTATTTATTTTCATAACTCGTACTTATTTTTTTTTCTTTTATTTTATTATTATACTTTAAGTTTTAGGGTACATGTGCACAATGTGCAGGTTTGTTACATATGTATCCATGTGCCATGTTGGTGTGCTGCACCCATTAACTCGTCATTTAACATTAGGTATATCTCCTAATGCTATCCCTCCCCTCTCCCCCTACCCTACAACAGTCCCCAGAGTGTGATGTTCCCCTTCCTGTGTCCATGTGTTCTCATTGTTCAGTTCCCAGCTATGAGTGAGAACATGTGGTGTTTGGTTTTTTGTCCTTGCGATAGTTTACTGAGAATGATGATTTCCAGTTTCATCCATGTCCCTACAAAGGACATGAACTCATCATTTTTTATGGCTGCATAGTATTCCACGGTGTATATGTGCCACATTTTCTTAATCCAGTCTATCGTTGGACATTTGGGTTGGTTCCAAGTCTTTGCTATTGTGAATAGTGCTGCAGTAAACATATGTGTGCATGTGTCTTTATAGCAGCATGATTTATAGTCCTTTGGGTATATACCCAGTAATGGGATGGCTGGGTCAAATGGTATTTCTAGTTCTAGATCCCTGAGGAATCGCCACACTAACTTCCACAGTGGTTGAACTAGCTTACAGTCCCACTAACAGTGTAAAAGTGTTCCTGTTTCTCCACATCCTCTCCAGCACCTGTTGTTTCCTGACTTTTTAATGATTGCCATTCTTTGTTTTTTTGTTTGTTTGTTTGTTTGTTTGTTTGTTTGTTTTTGAGACGGAGTCTCGCTGTCGCCCAGGCTGGAGTGCAGTGGCACAATCTCGGCTCACTGCAAGCTCCGCCTCCCAGGTTCACGCCATTCTCCTGCCTCAGCCTCTCCGAGTAGCTGGGACTACAGGCGCCCGCCACCACGCCCGGCTAATTTTTTGTATTTTTAGTGGAGACGGGGTTTCACCGTGGTCTCGATCTCCTGACCTCGTGATCCGCCCGCCTCGGCCTCCCAAAGTGCTGGGATTACAAGCGTGAGCCACCGCGCCCGGCAATGATTGCTATTCTAACTGCTGTAAGATGGTATCTCATTGTGGTTTTGATTTGCATTTCTCTGATGGCTAGTGATGATGAGCATTTTTTCATGTGTTTTTTGGCTGCATAAATGTCTTCTTTTGAGAAGTGTCTGTTCATGTCCTTTGCCCACTTTTTGATGGGGTTATTTTTTTCTTGTAAATTTGTTTGAGTTCATTGTGGATTCTGGATATTAGCCCTTTGTCAGATGAGTAGGTTGCGAAAATTTTCTCCCATTCTGTAGGTTGCCTGTTCACTCTGATGGTAGTTTCTTTTGCTGTGCAGAAGCTCTTTAGTTCAATGGGGAAAGGATTCCCTATTTAATAAATGGTGCTGGGAAAACTGGCTAGCCATATTTAGAAAGCTGAAACTGGATCCCTTCCTTACACCTTATACAAAAATTAATTCAAGATGGATTAAAGACTTACATGTTAGACCTAAAACCGTAAAAACCCTAGAAGAAAACCTAGGCAATACCATTCAGGACATAGGCATGGGCAAGGACTTCATGTCTAAAACACCAAAAGCAATGGCAACAAAAGCCAAAACTCGTACTTATTTTCTAATTAAACTATTTAAAACGTAGTTTTGGAGTTCTTTTTTTTATGATGTCTTGCCTTTGGATTTTGTTTTCTTTTATCTATAGAGACTTGAAAAATATCAGTTCCATTATTCGATCTGCTAAAAGATAGCTTTAAGAGTGCTTTTTAAAAATAATTTGTATCAACATAAAAAATTGTGTATTTCTCTTGATCCTCATGTATGATAAGAAAAGTAGCAGGTAATTAACATTTCCCATTTTCTAAATCTATTTTCCAGGGGTTTTATGTTGTTGGTTTTTATGGGGGTTTTATTGTTTTTGTTTTTTATGGGGGTTTTATTGTTTTTGTTTTCGTTTTTGTTTTTTAGACAGAGTCTCACTCTGTCACCCAGGCTGTGGTGTGCAGTGTGCAATCTCAGCTCATTGTAACCTCTGCCTCCTGGGTTCAAGTGATTCTTGTGCCTCGGCCTTCCCAGTAGCTGGGATTACAGGCACTTACCACTACACCCGGCTTATTTTTGTATTGTTGAAGAGACGGGGTTCTGCCCATGTTGTCCAGGCTGGTCTCAAATTCCTGGCCTCAAGTGATCCACTGTGCCTGGCCGATTTACTGTTATATTGTAATTTTTCTAATCATGTACCATTTCTTAACCATTATATTTGATATTCACTTCCAGTTTTACAATCATATTCATAGCAGTTATTTAAATTTTAATGCTCTTTAATTCCACAGCTTATAAGAACACCTTTTAAAGCACAACTGTTCATTTAAAATTTTTTCATTTCTGAACATTTTTAAAACTTTGTTTTAACTCTTGGTTTGGTGTGATCTTCGCCCAGGTGTCACAGGTTACTTTCATAACTAAGAATGACTGCTGCTTTCACCTACAAAGAGCAACTTACTGGGATATAGAATCTTTCATTCATTATCTTTTTTCTTTCATATCTCTGTAGTAGACCTTGATCTATTGTCTTTTTTAAAAATACTTATAGGCTCGCAGGAAGTTGCCAGGATAGTACAGAGAGATCCTGTGTGCTCTTTACCCAGCTTTGCCCAATGATAACATTTTACATAACTGTAATATATCAAACCAGGAAGCTGCCTTTGGTACAATACTATTATTAATAAGTAGAGTGCAAGTCTTATTCAGATTTCACCAGTTTTTAGATGTAATCATTTGTGTCTATTTGTGTGTGTATAGTAGTATAGGTTCTCCTTAACTTACAGTGAGGTTACATCGCAATAAATGCATTGTAAGTTGAAAATATCATAGAGTTGAAAATACATTTAATACACGTAACCTAATGAACATAATACTTTAGCCTACCTTAAATAGGCTCAGAACACCTATATTAGCCTACAGTTGGGCAAAATCATCTAACACAAAGCCTATTTTGTAATAATAGTGAGTATTGAATGTTGAATATCTTATGTAATTTACTGGTGTTCTATTGAATGTGTATCACTTCCACACTATTGTAAAATCAAAATATAGGTCTAACCATTGTACATCAAGGACTATCAGCAGTAGTAGCAGTGTAGTAGCAGCAGCATCAGTGGTAGTAGTTCTATATGATTTAATTACATGTGTAGATTTATGTAACCACCACCACCTGTTGGTATTTTGATGGAGAAGTCTGAGGGCAGCCAGAATTGTCTCTGTACATATAGTAATCTTTCCATCTGTATTTTGATGCTTGTTTTTTTATTCTTTTTTTCTTTGCCCTTGCAGTTTTCCATTTTTCGTCAGAGTGTATCTCAGTGTCAATTCGTTTGCTTTAATTTTGCCTGATGCTCAGTGACCACTTTTGATTAACAGTTGTAGGTCTTTCATTGTGACAGTTTCATAGCAGCCCTTTATCAAGAACACTGTCCATATACTCATTTCATTGTCTTCCATTGTTATCACCATCTCTCTCATGATTTTGGTCTCCTTTTTCTTCTCTACCTTCTGGAAGAACTTTTCATGTTTGCTTTTTATACCACTGATTCTATTTCTATAGAATCAATGTGGTTTTGTATGGTTTCTAGTACAGATATTAGTTTTGTATTTTTAGATTTATTATTATTTTTCCTTATCTCATTCAGTTCCCATTTTTTTTTCCTGAATCCTTTTGGCCAGATGCTCTATTTTCCTTCTTGTTTTCCTATCTTATTTATCTTCATAGACCTTATATGTTCAGAAATTTTCCTAAATACTAGGAGATGCCCTTGAAGATTTATTTTTGTTTCCTGTAATAAATGTTTTTTTACAACTTTGGGATGCTGTGTTCTTGTCTGTTTTGGAATCTTTTCGTAGGCAACCGTAGGTTCTCCATCATTTCCTGATTGAGGGGGACTAGTGTATCAATTTGGAGCTTTATCAGCCAGAGGGAGTGGAGTAGAAGCTGCCCTGTAAGGCTGTTGTTCACTGAAACAAACTCAGAACATGACCTCACACTCGTCCCTGCAAGCCATGTGGGCTAAGAGAGATTTAGAGCATGGTTATCTGCAGAGCTGCAGAAGAGTTTGATTGTGAATGGAGGTGGTCAGCAGCACAGCCACATCAGAGCGACGCTCTATCAGAATTTTTACTGGGACAGGCTTTTGGTGACTTCAGGCCCTTCCAAGTTTTGTCCATCAGTGCCTCATAGCCTGTATAAAGTTGGGTGGACATTGAGGTGTTCATGGCGTTCCCCACCATCAGCACATATATCTTTGCTTCTATTTCTCTTTCTGTCCATCATGTAATTTTCATCTGTAAAGAATCTGGTATCGTTGAATAGACAATATATAGCAGTATGTAGTTTTTAAGATGAAGGCTCTTGTCTGTCTTGCTTGCTTGCTTTCGTGTAATCACAATTCCATCATCACACCTAAAACACTTAATGACAATGCCTTACATCACGGAATCTCAGTTTGCGAATTTCTTTGGTATTCTCATAAGCCTTTTTTTCTTTTCTTTTCTTTTCTTTTTTTTTTTTTTTTTTTAAATATTTGGGTTTGATTGGCTGCACTTCTCTTAGCCTTCTCTTCCCACTATCATGTTGTTACAGTAGTTTAGGAGCAGTGCTCTCTTTCCATCCAAAACATATAGACTCTGAATCATTTCTGCTTCAGTTTATTTTAAAAGACAGCACGATTTGTATGATTACAAAGTGAAAATTATTATTACTTCAAAGCCCTTACTACCTTGACACCTTATTTTCATAGAGAACTGGACCTCTGATAGGAGGCTTGAACTAATAACGAAGCCTCCAGAATAATAGAAAGACATTATTGTTTTTTATCTTAAAAGAATTTAAAGAACAGCTTTAAACAAAAACAAAGGCAAGTGAATGCATGAAAACTCGGTGGGGAAGGTTCCCTTTGCAAGAGCTAGCCATGGTTGCCTTGACAACGTGTCACAGGCACCCGAAGTGTTTGACCCGCCCAGTCCTCTTTCAAGTGCTCACAGAGGTGAGGCACTTTGTCTAGCAGATCTCCAGCTCTGGATTACTTGTTCTCCCTCAGTCAGAAATTAACCTTTTCCTGAAGGTTTTTCCTTTAGTTAGGAGGGGAAAGGCAGTACTTTTGTTTTAGCTGAAATGATTTGGCAGCTTACCTAATTTTAAGATGGTTAGTGTTGACATGTAAGGGGTAGTGTAGTCTGTCACCTTGAGGCCAGGGACCACATCTCATTAATAGACGGTACACTTGCAGTTGACCTCATGAGGAGCTGTGCCCACTCTGTGCTTGCCCATCAAAAACATATGAGGTGTGTTTTTCATCACTTTAGCCAGGACAGTGTACTCGCAGTCTTCAGCCTTAACTAAAGAGGGATGTCTCCTGGGGCTGCCCAGCAAATGTAGCTCTTCAAGGAAGTTATTTGTTTTGTCTGCAGTCCCAGCTGGTAGTCATGAGCCCAGTCAGGTCATCCCCATCAAGGATGTACACTCTGGCTAATGGAATAGAATTTCCCGATGTAATGCTTGTTGAGTGCTTTCAGGAGACAGGATCTTGGCTCATCTTGGAGACCTCAGTTTTGGTGATGGATCTGGCTATTAACACTTGGTGGGCATGGTCTGTTGCCCCTCTGAGCCTCAGCTTCTTGCCAAGGGAATGCTTCTTGTCATAAGATTAGGTTACTCTTTAAATGCCTTAGAAAATAAGGGTACAAAATCTCTCTCTTCCTGACTGAATCAGGCCTCCAGATCAGTCTTCTACATCAGCCAGGTACAACATTTGATAGAATGGGAGACTACAGTTATACGGATACGATGGGCATCAGGAGCAGTATTTAAAAGGTCTTAAAGATAAGGTTGTTATTCCATGAAAATAACAAGGATTATTTTTACATATACTTACAGCAGTGGTTCTCAAACTTTGGCAAGCATCAGAATCACCAAGAGGGCTTGTTAAAGCACAGATCTCTGGCCCCATCCTCAGTTTCTGAATGCCTAGGTCTGTGATTTTGTTTTTCTATTCAGAAAAAGGAATCTTAGGAATGATCATGCTTCCAAACCTTATTAGGTAGGAATCAAAGTACAGGCTCATCATCAATCCTTTCTGACATCAGGTAGAACATGAATGAATAATAAAAACAAATTTTGGAAAAACTAGGTAATGTTTTGCAAATACAAGACTTACTTTTAATAACTTCCTTTTACTGTGAAATACTAGACATATATAGACTAGAGCATAAAACATGTATGTATAACTTAATACATGATAGTAATGTATAGCTACTACCTAGATTGAGAAATAAAACATCTCCTGCACCCAGAGGCTCAACATGTGTCCTCCTCCAGTCATCTGGCCTCCTCATCTGTCTCTCCTCTCTATAGGTAACCACTGTTCTGACATTTATGGTCATTACTGCCTTGTTTTCTTTTTTCTTTTCTTTTTTTTGAGGCGGAGTTTTGCTCTTCTTGCTCAGGCTGGAGTACAATGGTGCGATCTTGGCTCACTGCAACCTCTGCCTCCCTTGTTCAAGCAATTCTCCTGCCTCAGCCTCCCAAGTAGCTGGGATTACAGGTGTGTACCGCCACACCCAGCTAATTTTGTATTTTTAGTACAGATGGGGTTTAACCACGTTGGCCAGGCTGGTCTTGAACTCCTGACCTCAAGTGATCCACCCGCCTCGGCCTCCCAAAGTGCTGGGATTACAGGTGTGAGCCACCACGCCTGGCCACTGCCTTGTTTTCAATGTAGTTTTACCACTACATATGTGTTTGGGTTTTTTGGTTCTTTTTCTAGGTGATTTTTAAATTATGGTAATGTCCACATAACAAAAATATACTATCTTAAACTTTCTTTTTTTTTTTATTTTTTTTTTATTTTTGAGATGGAGTCTTGCTCTATCACCCAGGCTGGAGTGCAGTGGCGTGATCTCGGCTCACTGCAAGCTCCGCCTCCTAGGTTCACGCCATTCTCCTGCCTCAGCCTCCCAAGTAGCTGGGACTACAGATGCCTGCCACCACACCCAGATAATTTTTTTGTATTTTTAGTAGAGACAGGGTTTCATCGTGTTAGCCAGGATGGTCTCAATCTCCTGACCTCGTGATCCACCCGCCTCGGCCTCCCAAAGTGCTGGGATTACAGGCGTGAGCCACCGCGCCCAACCTATCTTAACCATTTTTAAGTGCCAGTTCATTGCTATTAAGTACAGTCACGTTGTGGTGCAACCATTATCACTGTTCATCTCCAGATGAACTCCTTACCTACATATAGTTTTTAAAGTTATATCAATGGAATAACACAGTATGTGTTCTTTGGTGTCTACCTTTAACTCAACACTTTTTCCCCTTTATTTTTTATTATAACAATACAAATTTTCAAACACTTAGAGAGATTGAAAGAATAGTACAATAAACATTCATATACCTTTCACCTAGATTCAATAATTATTGCTGTATTCGCTTTATCTCTTTTCATTTGTACATAATATATATATATATATATATATATATATATATTTCCCCCTGAATTATTTGAGTATGTATTGCAGACATCATGGCCCTTGACCCCAAAGTACTTCAGCATTCCTATCTGAGTAAGTAGGAAGTTTTCTGACACAGCTACAATACCATTTTGAAAACTAAGAAAATTAACAGTAATTCCATAACGTTATTTATAATCCAGTTTATATAGGAATTTCCCACTTTCCCCAAGAATGTCTTTTATAGTTGTTTTTACTCTAGATAAGTCCCCTGCATTAGTTTTCTGCTGCTACCATAACAAATTATCATAAACTTAGCATCTTAATACAACATCAGCGCATTATCTGACAGTTTCTGTAGGTCAGAAGTTTGGGTGAGCTTGATAGGGTCCTCTGCTAGGGTCTTACAAGGCCAAAATCAAGGTGTTGGTAGAGCTGTGTTCCTTACTGGGTCCTCTGGGGAAAAATCCACTTCTGAGTTCATTTAGGTTGTTGGTCAAATTCACTTCCTTGGCAACTGTAGGACAGGTCCCTGTTTCCATACTGGTCATCAGCCAAGGATTGGTCTTTGCTTCTAGAGGCTGCTTGCATTTCTTCTCAAGCCTTCCACATGGCCCCCTCCAGCAATGCATTCCCTCTCATGCTTCAGATCTCTCCCAATCCAGCCAGGGAAGATTTCTACTTTTGCCTACCCATTTGATTACGTTGGGCCACCTGGATAATTTAGGATACCCTTCTTATTTTAATTACATCTGCAAAATTACTTTTGCCATTTAACTAACATATTCACAGGTTCAAGGGATTAGGGCATGGACATCTTTGAGGTGGTGATTCAGCCTACCACATCCTTCTACATTTTTTTTTTTTTTTTTTTTTTTGAGATAGGGTTTTGCTCTGTCGCCCAGGCTGGAGTGCAGTGTCACGATCTCAGCTAACTACAACTGCTGCTTCCTGGCCTTAAGTGATCCTCTCACCTTAGCCTTACAAGTAGCTGGGACTACAGGCACCTGCCACAACGCCCAGCTAATTTTTGTATTTTTTTGTGGAGATGGGGTTTTGTCATGTTTTCCAGGCTGGTCTTGAGCTAGTGAGGTCAAGTGATCCACCTGCCTCAGGCTCCCAAAGTGCTGGACTTACAGGCATGAGCCACCATGCCCAGCCTCTTTTTTTTTTTTTTTTTTTGAGACAGAGTCTTGCTCTGTCGCCCAGGCTGGAGTGTAGTGGCGCGATCTCGGCTCCCTGCAAGCTTGGCCTCCTGGGTTCACGCCATTCTCCTGCCTCAGTCTGCTGAGTAGTTGGGACTACAGGCTCCCGCCACCATGCCCCACTAAATTTTTTTGTATTTTCAGTAGAGACTGGGTTTCACCGTGTTAGCCAGGATGGTTTCCATCTCCTGACCTCGTGATCCGCCCGCATGTCTTCTGCCTCAGCCTCCGGTGGGATACGGCTGCCACCATGCCAGGCTAATTTTTTGTTTTTTAGTAGACGGGTTTCACGATCCCCTGACCTCGTGATCCGCCCACCTCGGCCTCCCAAAGTGCTGGGATTTTAGGCTTGAGCCACGGCGCCCGGCCCAATTTTTGGTTTTTAATGGTTGTTATGAACTGAGTATATCCCTCTAAAATTCATATGTTGAATCTCTAACCCCCAGTGTGGTGATACTAGGAAGTAGAGCCCTTGGGAGATAATTAGGTTTAGATGAGGACATGAGGATGGGATCCTCATGATGAAATTAGTACCGTTATACGAAGAAACCAGATAGCCCTCCCGCCGAGTCCCCATCTCTGCCTGCCACGTAAGGACACAGCAATACAATAGACTTCCGCAAGTCAGGAAGAGGGTCTTCACCAAGAACCCAATCGGCCAGCCCCTTGGTCTTGGTTTCCCAACCTTCAGAACTGTGAAAAATAAATGTTTGTTGTTTAAGCTACCCAGTCTGTACTATTTTGTTACAGCAACCCAAGCTGACTAAGATAAATCGTTTGTACCTCCACTTTTTGTTTTCTATATAATTTAAGAGACTAATACATTTTAAAAAATTATTAACCTAAAAGCTATTATTGCAACTTTGGTTTGAAACTCCACTTTTTGTTTTCTACATAATTTAAGAGAAGAATACATTATAAAAAACAACTATTACTTTATGTTTTTGGACACACAGTGTATAAAGATGTAATTTTCTGACATCAATAACTGAAAAGGTTAGGGATGGAGCTGTATAGAGGCAGTTCATGTATGTTACTGAAGTTGAGCTGGTATAAATTCAAATAGGAATGTTATAACTTTTGAGTGTTAAATATAATCGCCATGGTAACCACAAAGAAAATAGTTATAGAATATACACAGAAGGAAATGAGAAGGGAATCACAACATTTTACTACCAAAAAAATCAGTTAGATAGAAAAGACAGTAATGCAGGAAATGAGGAACAAAAAAGCTACAAGCCATATGAAAAACAAATAGCAAAACGACAGAAGTATCTCCCTATCAGTAATTACTTTAAAAATAAATGGCTCAAAATCTTCAGTCAAAAGACAGATATTGGAAAAATGTATTAAAAAAAGATCCATCTATATGCTGTCTCCAACAGACTCATTTTAGATCCAAAGACACAAATAAGCTGAAAGTGAAAGGCTGAAAAAAGATATTTCATGCAAATAGTAATCAAAAGAGAGCAAGGGTGGCTGTAGTGATCAGACAAAATAGACTTTAAATGAGAAAAGGTTACAAAAGACAAAGAAGAGCATTATAAATAAAAGGTTTAATACAATAAAGTGTAACTATTATAAATGTTTATGCACCTGATAATAGACCATCAAAATAACTGAATCAAAAATGGACAGAATTGAAGAGAGAAATAGACAGTTCCACAGTAATAGTTGGAGACTTTTGTACCCCACTCTCAATGGATAGAACAACCGGACAGAAAATAAGTAAGGAAATAGGGGACTTGAAAAATGCAGTAAACAAACTAGGTCTAACAGACACACAGAACACTCTACATAACAACAGAGTACACGTTTTTCTCAAGTGCACATGGGACATTCTCCAGGATAAACCATATATTAGGCCACAAATGAAGTCTAAATAGATTTTAAAAGATATATAAAGCATCTTCTCAGACCACAGCGGTGTAAAGTTAGAAATTAGTAACAGAAGGAAAACTGGAAAATTTGCAGATTTGTGTAATTAAACAACACACTCTTAAACAACAAATGGATTAAAAAATCACAAGGGAAATTAGAAAATACGTAGAGATGAATGAAAATGAAAACAACATACGGTCTTATGGAATACAGCAAAAAAGTGTGAAGTGGGAAATTTATAGCTATAAATGTTTACATTAAAAAACAAAGATGTCAAACAACTTTACCACTTACGGAACTACAAAGAGAAGAACAAAGTAAATGCAAAGCCAGCAGAAGAAGGAAATAAATATTAGAGTAAAGATAAGCAAAATAGACAATAGAGAATAGAGAAAATTAATGAAACTGAAAGTTGATTCTTTGAAAAAATCAACAAAATCGACTGATTTAGGATTGCTGTGTCTTCTTGGTGATTTACCCTTGTATAATTGTGTAATGTCTGTCACTAGTAATTTTCTTTGGTCTGAAGTCTGTTTTATGATATTTTACTGTGAAGCGTATATGAAATATGTTTTACTTTGAAGTGTACATTAAGTGTACCTTATGATATGTTAATATAGCCACTTCTTTTAACTTACTTCATCTTACATTAGTATAGCCACTTTTTTCTTTTGATTAATTTTTGCATAGTATGTCTTTTGTCATCTTTTTACTTTCAACCCACTTATTGTATTTGAAGTGGGTTTTTTGTAAATTGAAAACAGTTGGGTCACTTTTAAAATAAATTCTTCCGATCTCTTTTAATTGGCATGTGTAGACCATTTACATGTAATATAATTATTGATATATTAAGACTTAAGTCTAGCATTTATTTGCTTCTGGTATCTCCTATTTTTGTTTCTGTTTTCTTTTTCTGCATTTCTATGAGTAAATTGAACCTTTTTTAGAATTCCATTTTGAGTTATCTATAGTGTGTTTTAGTATCCCATTGTGTAGCTTTTTTATTAGTTGCTTAGGTGTTATGTTATAATGTAGCACAATCTACTGGTATGGTCATTTTACCAGTTTAAATAAAGTTCTGCCTTACTTCCCTTTGCGTGCCTTTACTTACTCTTTCCCATTTGTAACAGTTGTTTTAAATGTTTCCTCTATGTACTTTGGAATCCACATAGACAATGTTATAATTTTTGCTTCAATCATCAAATACAATTCAGAAAACTCAAGAGAAAGAAAGTCTATCGTATTTACCCCTATTTTTGCATCTCTCATTGCTCTTTTTTTATTAATGTTCTAAGATTCCTTTATTTTTTTTTTCTTCTGCATAGAGAACTTTCTTTAGCCATTCCTTTAGAGTAGACCTGCTTAATGACAAATTCCCTTTGTTTTTCTTTATCTAAGAATGCTTGATTTCCCCTTTGTTTCTGAAGGATATTTTCAAGAGATATAGAACTTTGGGTTAACAGTTCTTTTCTTTTAGTACTTGAAAAATGTGCCACTTCTTTCAGGCCTCTGTGGTTTCTGATAAATCTGCTGTCTTTGAATTTTCTTCCTGTACGTAATGCATTATTTCTCTCTGGCTGCTTTCAATATTTTTTTCTTTGTCTTTAATTTTCAGAAGTTTGATTATGATGTGTTTCGGAGTAGATTTCTTTGGGTTTATCTTGTTTGGTGTTCACTTAGCTTCTTGCGTCTGTATGTTTCTATTGTTGCCAAATTTGAGAGAATTTCAGCAATTTTTTTTTGAATGGTTTTTCAACTCTATTCTTTTTACCCTTGCCTCAGGAGACTGATGACATGCATGTCAGATATTTTGTTACAGTTCCACATGTCCCTAAGCTCTATTCATTTTTTTTCCAGTCTGTTTTGTCTCTGTTGTTCATTCAGATTAGGCACATTCAGTTGTTTGGTCTTCAAGTTCACTGATTGCTCTGTCCCTTCCATTCTGCTGGTGAGCCCATTTACTGAGCTTTTATTTGTGTTACTTTATTTGTTAGTTCTGAGATGTTCATTTGGTGGTTCTTTATAATTTTCTTTGCTGGGACTTTCTATTTTCTCATTTGATTCAGGTGTGTTCATAATTGCTTGTTGAAGCATTTTTATGCTGTCTGCATAAAATCCTTGTCAGATAGTTTTGACATTTGGGTCATCATGGTGTTGGTGTGTGTCGATAATCTTTTTGCATTCAGTTTGAAATCTTCCTGGTTTTAGATATGGCTAATGATTTTCTATTGAAACTGAGATATTTGGGGATTCTTTTAAGACTGTTACTTAAACCTTATATTTTAGCAGGCCTCCTCTGATATTGCTATGGCAGGTGAAAGGGGCCACTAGCTCTTCACTTCCAGGTGGATATGGAAGTCCAGGATCTCCACATGTTCATCACTTATACTGGAGGGGAGAGAGGGTCTCCTTGTTACTGCTGGGCAAGGATAGAAGTACAAGCTCCCCACTAGCCTTCCACCAGTATCACCCTGACTGTGAGTGGAAAAGCCACCTTATTACTGTTCCTGTGGGTACAGCTGCCCAAGTTATAATTGTTCTATTTTTCTGGAAGAAAAATAACATTAATTTTATCTGCAGCATCCTTCGAAAATGTTAGGATCAACAGGACAGAATCATCTGAAAGATGCTTTTGTGATGCCAGTTCTCTAGGTTTCCTGAATAATATAAGGGCTATTTGTTAGATACAGGCATGGATCCTCACAGGGACTCCGCTGACACCATGGAGAGCACTGAGCAGTGTGGAATTCCTGCCTCTCCATTCGACCTCCTCTGACACTGTTTTATCAAGGAGAGGGAGGTATACCTCATTCCTGCTAGTTGGGGGTAGAAGTCCAGACTTCTCCTGTGGGCTCCACTGATACCACCAAGAGGGGGATGGGTTGTTCACTAACGCCCAATAGGGCTAGAAGTCCCAGCTTTCCCCTCAGCTTCCTGTGACACCACCCTGGTAAGGAGGTTGCAGTGCCTTATTATTGCCCCTCAAGGGTATAAGTTTAGGCTCTTCGCTAAGCCTTTGCTGGTGGGACTGCAGTTTTTTCTGTGGTATTGGCTGAAGTAGAATGGTTATTGTCTAAAAGTTTTCTATCTTGGCTAGGTTAACCTTTCCTGGTACTTTATCTAGATAGAGCAGTTCAGTCTTTCTTTTCTTCTTTTTTTATTTTTTCCTTCTCTTCCCTCCCTCCCTCCCTTCCTTCCTTTTCTGTTTTCCTTTCTTTCTCTCCTCTCTCTTCTTTCTTCTTCTTTTCTCTGTACTCATTGGCATTTCTGGGTTACCGGCTTTGTTAGCTGCAATTCTGGGGCTTACCGGGCATTTAAAAAGTCAACAGGACTTACCATTGTCATTCATTAGGTACTCATGTCCCTAACCTGCCTTCTTTTCTTTACTGTTTGGAGTCTTATGTTTCATTCATATATATATTCCAGAGTTTTTAGTTGTATTTAGAGAGAATCAGGAAAAGTATATTTACTCCATCTTCCCAGAAGTAGAAGATCAGCATGTGTGGTTTCAAAAATCCCTCACCTCGGGTGAGATTCTGATCTGTGCTTCCCCATCCCTTCTCTTAAAAATCACTGGACTCTCAAAATGATTTTCTATGATTTTTCCAAGTTTAGAGTTTTATTTCTTGTCCGTGTCACATATGAAATATTTCAGGTCATGGCGCATTTCTACTACTCATTGTTTATAGAATTTGCAGGCAGCAAAACAGCTCATTTTGGGCGCTGCTGTCACTGTTTGCATCCGTGGAATTGATGATTGATATGGATCCATGCCTGTGTCTAACAAATAGCCCATATATTATTCAGGAAACCTAGAGAACTGGCATCACAAAAACATCTTCCAGATGATTCTGTCCTGTTGATCCTGAAATTTTAAAGGATGTTGTAGATAAAATTAATGTTCTTTCTTTAAAAAAACAACAACAACAACAACAAAAAACGGAACATTTGTAGTTTGGGCAGCTGAAATACTGGCATCTGCCCAACTAGACTAATAACAAATTGCAACTCAAACCAATTAATCTCATCTGTAGTTTAATGGAGGGTTTTCTCTTCCCAACTGTCTAGTTAGAAAGGCTGTTTGTATTGTTAGAATGCCTTGATGAAATTCCTGTGAGCTGGAAAAGAGCAATTTCCAAGAAATTAAGAGAATTGTTGCTTCTTGTCTGATTATGGATTATTTATAGAATCTTGTGTAGTTTGTAACAGGGAACAGTTTTCAGGTTACCATAAAAATGATAGTGCTCAAAAAATATTGGCCAAGAAAATAGAAAACAAAGGGGAGCTTACCGATCACGCTGTTTTTGGTTAAAAAAGACAGTGTGAGATGTCTTTAAAACTGCAAAGACCATCATTTCCTTGCCATCAATACTCACTCTCTCAGTTGGCTTCCAGAGCACTTAATTAGAACATGAACATGAACCTGTCAAATGACTTAAGAATTTAGCTTTTAGCCCTAGATTTGAAAAACAAGACCTTTACGAATAAAATGCATGCCCTGTAAAAAGTGTCTAGCATTTGTCATTTCCAATTTTCATTAAATGCTCATTTTCAGCCTAAAGTTAGTCCTAAGATAAAGGAACATATTGCATAAAAATGAGTTCTTAGACAAATGTTAGGCTCAAAATTAATTAATTACCCTGATATTAACACCTGTTCCCTCAATTCTGCAAAAAAGAGAACAGGAAAGATAAAGGAGGTTAGAGACAGAACCTTGGCAAGGATGGAATTTGACAGATGGTTGAAGAAAAAGGAATTAGGAGAAGAGGCTGAGAGGATGCAGTCAGTGAGGCTGAGGAAGCCTGGGCAGTGGGAATCATGAGGAATCACAGTTCAGGAGGGAGGAAGACGTGGCTATGTGGTCTAGGAGAGAGCTGCTGGCTGGGCCTATAGATGACAAGAAATCATTTGTAGTGGTACAAGTACTGGGTCACTTATGGATTCTAATTTTGCCTCCTAGTGGCTGTGTGACCTTAAACAAGTTACTTTGCATCTTAATTCTCTGATCAGTAAAATGGCGACTTACTCATTCAACATTTATTAAGCATCCTTTGTACCAGGGACTGTCCTAAGTACTTGGAATACATTGGTGGGGAGAAAAAGATAAAACCCTTTCTTTCATAGGGAGACCTTACCATTTACAGTTTCAGGAGGGGATGAAGACAGACAATAAACATAATAAATAAGAAAATAATATAGTGTATTAGGAGGCAATAAGTGGTATGGAAAGAAAAAAAGGTAGAGTAGGTTAAGGGGAGAGCAGGAGGGCCGGGGGTAAATTGCAATTTTAAATTCAGAGGTCAAACCCACATTTGTTAATAACTACTTCCTGGGATTGTGATGAGAAGGACATGAGAGGCCCCTAAACTGCCAATGCTGGACCAAGTACTTTGTCAGCCCCTGGTAAGCATTAGCTGTTACTGTTGTTATTACTGTTGTCATTCCTAAAAGAATATTCACCGTACAGTTCCTTTATCTAGGAGTACTCCAGTTCACTCATGTTGCTTGATTACCAGCACCTCCTTAGAGCATACATGTTTAAGCCAGTCCAGTCATAGCTGGGCTGCACTTCTCATGGTGCCATGTCACTGCTTGATGCCCCTCTGAATCCAGAGACCTGGTTACTGGTTTTGCTTCTGCCACCCAGGAACTGGGCAGCTTTGGGTGAGTTTCCTTATGTAGAAAGCAGTGCTCACTATCCCTGCCTCTCAGACCACTGCGGGAATGGTCTGAGAGGCAGGCATGGTGAGCACTGCTTTATACATGAGAACGTATAAAGATGAGAGGATGGGCTGGGTGCGGTGGCTCATGCCTGTAATCCCAGCACTTTGGGAGGCTGAGGCAGGCAGATCACCTGAGGTCAGGAGTTTGAGACCAGCCTGGCCAACATGGAGAAACCCCGTCTCTACTAAAAATACAAAAAAAAAAAAAAAAAAAATTTAGCCAGGCATGGTGGTGGGCTCCTGTAATCTCAGCTACTCTGGAGGCTGAGACAGCAGAATTGCTTGAACCTGGGAGGCAGAGGTTGCAGTGAGCTGAGATCGCGCCACTGCACTCCAGCCTGGGTGACAGAGTGAGACACTGTCTCAAAAAAACAAACCAAAACAAAGAAAAAACGATGAGACGATGGAGGAAAGAGCAATTTGGGAAGCCTAGACCTGGATCCCAACGTGTCCTATCATTTGTAAATTGCTGGGGGATTTGTTAGATACAAGAAGGGCTAATTCAGACTCAAAGTCAGGGCTGTACTGAGTGTCTGATCTTCACTCTCTGTCCCTCTCCTGCATAAGGACCATGTAGTAGCATCTAAGTGAGGAACTAGCCCTGTTCCCCACTTCCTCCTCCCTTGAAGCCCTGTTGGGGGTTGTGGGAGGGGAAGGCCATTCTCATTAGGTTTTCTGCAGCTTCCTTTTCAAGAATCATTTCTCTTTCAGCAAGAGAAATGAGCTGTCAGAAACTCTGGCTTTTTTTTTGTTGTTTGTTTTTGTTTTTGTTTTTGTTTTTGAGACAGAGTCTCACTCCATCATCACCCAGGCTGGGGTGCAGTGGCATGATCTCAGCTCACTGCAACGTCCACCTCCTGGATTCAAGCAGTTCCCTGCCTCAGCCCCCCGAGTAGCTGGGATTACAGGCACCCACTACCATGCCCGGCTAATTTTTGTATTTTTAGTGGAGACAGGGTTTCACCATGTTGGCCAGGCTGGTCTTGAACTCCTGACCTCATGATCCGCCCACCTTGGCCTCCCAAAGTGCTGGGATTACAGGTGTGAGCCAGCGCACCCATCCAACTCTGGCATTTTTAAACAGCTGGTCATTGAGCACAGGTAGCTGCGTAATGGAGTTTATACATCTGTTGCCACGAAGGTGGGTTTAAAGTTATTATTTCTGTTTTTTTTTTAATGTTTGTTTTGTGAAAACAGAGGATTGAATGTAAGGACTAAAGAGAATCTGTGTTGGGGTGGGGCTGAGGCATGCAGAGTGGATTTGAATCAAGAGCAGGCTTATGAGAGATCCCCCTTAGCATAGTGGTCGGAGTACCCTTATAGAAATTTCATACGAACCAAATCATGTTCTTAGCTCCTATTGAAGCCTGTTTCATTAAGTTCTGTAAAGACATAAAGGCAGGACAGGACCCTGTCTTTCACACTGTATTTGGGAGGAACTTCTTTGCAGTGGTTTTCAACCCTGGCCCCACATTAAATTTCTAGAGGTGGGGCCTAGGCATTAGTAACTTTTAAAGTTCAATTCCAAGGTGTAATCAAGTTTGAGAACCAGTGCTTTGTGTAGAGGACTTAGTGGAGAGTGGCCGTCAGTGTCTTGATTCTGGCAGATTTTCTCATGAGCCTGTCTCCCCTCTTCCAACACCACAGGTGTACAGAGCTGTGGACTGGAAGCTTGAACCATCATCAGTGAGAATCATCTGATGTAGCCTGGATTGTTATTTTCTCTTTTAAGCTGCACAATAGGAATGCCAAGGCTAGTTTCTCTGCCTTTGAGCTGTATTATGCTTTTAGAACCCCTCCCCTTTAGAATTAAAGGACCTGGGAAGCCATAAAAGACAAAGCCATCACTAAACATATGTTTCCTTTTGATCTGTTGCAAATGACAAAAGTGCACATTACAAAAGATCAAAAAGCATGTGAACACCTCTCCTCTGTTTCCAAGACTCATTGTTTTGAAGGCAGGAGGCTCACAATGAGACTTGGGGAGGTGAAGTCATGCCTTGTTGCTAGAAACTGATGTGCAGTGGCCGCTCACCTTTCTGACGTGCTTACAGGGCTGCCAGATGATTGACTTGATAAACATGTTGCCTCGGGTTTTTTGTTTTGTTTTGTTAAATTCCTGGTAGCTGACCTAAATATCCTGAGGTTGTGATGCGACCGAAATACATGACAGCTTTGAATGAGCTGTTCTGAAATCTAGGGCCAATCACTGTCAAAGTGGACCGAGAAACCAAGACTAAATCCTGCCCAAGCAGCAGTGTGGGGGTGGAGGCAACGTAGCAGGCCCTCCCGGCCAGAGCTGACTGGGAGCAGCCTTGTGTGGATTTCTCCATGTGGTCATGTGTTTTGGTCTTTCCCTCATAAACACCATCTCTTTTTAGTCGAAAAGCCAATATTTGTTAAGGAGTAGAACACTATTATTTACCCCAGTTCTTTGCTCTCCCTTGTGCCTTACTTACCACAGTAGGCTGATAGGTACATCAGCCCACCTCTGAGTGGTATGGTAATGAAGCCAGCCTCACTCACCCCTGCCGTCACACATTCTTTTTTTTTTTTTTTTTTTTTTTTTTTTGAGACGGAGTCTTGCTCTGTCGCCAGGCTGGAGTGCAGTGGCACAATCTCGGCTCACTGCAAGCTCCGCCTCCAGGTTCAAGCGATTCTCCTGCCTCAGCCATCCAAGTAGCTGGGATTACAGGCACATGCCACCACGCCTGGCTACTTTTTGTATTTTTAGTAGAGATACGGTTTCACCATGTTGGGCAGGCTGGTCTCTAACTTCTGACCTCAGGTGATCTGCTTGCCTTGGCCTCCCAAAGTGCTGGGATTATAGGCATGAGCCATCGCACCCGGCCCATCACACACTCTGAGTAAAGCCAAGGGGTGTACTTGTTGATTTTTCCTGCAAGCCCAGCTGTATGCTTTGCACATGATTGCCTTTTAACCTCACAGCAACCCTCTAAGATGTGTTTCATTGCTTCTGTTTTCTAGTAGGGAAATGTGGTGTGGCCACAAACTAGTGAGGATGCAAGGACTTGAACCCAAGTCAGATGGCTCCAGGGTCTTTCCTGAGACACACTCTCCCAGGCTCTTTCCTGGAGCAAGGAGTGTGAGCCTGAGGAGACTTCAGTGGGGCACGTGGAAGGTGGCCGAGTGCTGTGATTTCTTCCTTCACAGACCAGATATTATTTTATAACAGGAACAGTAAGCTAGGCCTCCGTGCCTCAACCTTCTTAGACTTTACCGTTGATGAATTGCTGTGTCTCAGGAGCTGCTGGCCAGACTGGCTTAGTTTTTAATTTGTGCAGCGTCATTGAGGTATGGGTGGCAGGTCTCAAAAGATGATGTTTTGAGCCTCACTTGTGTTCTGAGAGAGCTCCGATTGTGTGTTGGGCTCTGTGGTTGCCTGTGAATGTGCAAAATATTTTTAATGCCAGGTATTATAGAATGTAGAAATGCAGCTTGGAGGAACAATTCCAGTTGGAATCCCAGATTCGTAAATTTGGTCTCTTGGCAGCCAGATTGCACTTTCCAGAGCTCAGGAAGATATAAAAGTTGACACTTTTATGTAGATTTATGTGGAGTGTGGCTGAATTACCAATGCTTTTGTAGCTATAACTTTGAATTGCCTGACTTTTGTATTAAAAACAATGGTGCATTAACATAGGCGTTGGCTTATTTGAAAAGCAGGCCAAAGGAAAAGCCTTTAACTTTTTATTTGACTTCTGTGGTGGTCTCCCTAAGGAGTCTTACCAGCTGGTGCTATCCCACAACTTGTGGGCAGATGTGAGCAACAGGAAGCCCCACCCCACAGACACAGGGCTCCCCCTTGGAGTTGCAGGCAGAGTTCCGTCTTGAATTTGGGTGCTGTGGGGCAGATTCTCATGGATGATCTTTAAACATTTATTTGTTCAACAACTATTTTATGGGAAGGGATGAACTCATGTTGTATCAAGAAAAACTGTATGCATGTCTGACTTCAAAATAGGAAGTTTATTACACAAATTTATTATGTAGATTTTCCAAGTCAGACAACTACTTGGAGGCACATTAAATGATTTAAAATTTAGATAGTAAAATCAACCACTTATTACCAGTGAATAGCATTATGCGTGCATAATAGAGTTTCAGAATTTTGTCTGCCTGCAACCCCAGACTTGACATGTCTCTCCTCTGGTTGGTCTCCGAGTTGGTAGAAGACTTGGTGGTCGCATCATGCAGCATTCCTGTGTGCACTGCAAGTCATGCTTAATGGAGATAGGGCTACCCCCGATGGAGAAAGGCAACTCACTTAACCACCTCCATGTTTCCACTTTTGCTCATTGATGTTTAACATGTTATCAGTATGTACAGAATGGCCACCAGAGAGTTGTTTGATTGATGCTTCTTTAATCACCCTGTGATTATAGACTCAAACCGAAGAAATCTGAACTCACAGATTAAGGTTTCTCCACTTTGGCGCTATTGATTGACATGTGGGACTGGCTGATAATTTTGTTCTGGGGACTGTCTTGTTCACTATAGGTTTTTAAAGCAGCATCCGTGGCCTCTATCCACTAGATGCTAGTAGCACACACACAACATACACACCCCAGTTGTGACAAACAAAAATGTCTCCAGTCATTGCTAGATGGTCTCTGGGGAACAAAATTTTCCCGGTTGAGCACTCTTCCTTTAGAGAAGGGAAGAAAGGACTATTAACATCACCTCTGTGGGTACTGAAACCCCTAGAAGACCCTTGTCTACAGAACTGGGTTTTGAATAGGCACTTCCCAGTGAAAATATGAAAATAGACTCTTGATTTCTAGCCAGTTGACTAAAACAAAAGCTTTTCAGCAGTTTAATTTCAGAAAGATGGCTTTGATTATTTTGATTAAGATAAAGCATTAGGAGACTCAAAATAGCTGTTTTTGTTTTGCTTTGTTTTAATGAGCAAATCAGGGAAGGTTCCAGAGGGCTCTGTGACTTTCAGGAGATGTATTTCTAAGTGGTGTCTGTCCCCAACCGTGTTTATGATCCTTGTGAGACTGAACTCCTGGTGAGCCTTGCAAGTGTCTATTCTGGCATTTCTTCATGGAGTGGACGTTACTGAGGGTTGGTCGGTGGCTGGGCCCTGTATGCAGCAGATGGGAATAAAAGGGACAGGAGCACAGTGTCTTCCTCAGGGCACTCCCGGCCTCCTCTGGGCAGGTGAGTCACACACTTCAGTTAGACGGAACTTAATGAGTGCTGTGAATATGCCTGGAAATGAAACCGCCAGTGATTGGAATAATGGTTTTTATTGGTTAATGGTTAGTGGTTAATTGGTTAGTGGTTAATGAAAACCACTGGAGCAGTGGTTTTCAAGCTGTACTCTTTTAGCAGTTGAGGTTGCTTTTTCTTCAAATGACATGTACAGAAATGTAATATAAATAAAATAGATCAGACCCAAATTTGAAGCCAGGGTGAAAGCAGGGGCCTGTAATTCCCCACCCCTCCCTTTACCTCAGAGCTGACACTTCCAAAGAGAATGCCCTTTCGTTACAGGTTTGACCAAAAGTAGGCTAATGCTTGGTTGGATGAAGATCAGGTTTTTCCTGACTAGATCTATCCTTTTTTTTTTTTTTTTTTCCTGAGACAGAGTCTTGCTCTGTTGTCCAGGCTGGAGTACAGTGGCATGATCTCAGCTCACTGCAAGCTGCGCCTCCTGGGTTCACGCCCTTCTCCTGCCTCAGCCTCCCGAGTAGCTGGGACTACAGGTGCCCGCCACCATTCCTGGCTAATTTTTTTTTTTTTTTTAGCAGAGACAGGGTTTCACCATGTTAGCGAGGAATGGTCTCAATCTACTGACCTTGTGATCCCCCTGCCTCGGCCTCCCAAAGTGCTGGGATTATAGGCATGAGCCACTGCGCCCGGCCCTTTTTTCACTTTAGGTAAAAGTGATTTTCAGAACCATCAACCTAGATGAAGATAACAATGCTGTTTCACTGCTGTGTAATTTTTACTCTCACTCTAGGAAGCAGATTCATGGGCTTAGAGAAAAAAATACATACTTGTATATTTTATATACATGTGTATATATAAAATATGTTGTATATATGTTACATATATAATATATATTATGTGTTATATATTTACTAAAAGAATTTTGATATTATGAACAACTCCATAGAAAAATTGAGAAAAGAAAGTATTGAACCTCTATCCCTTAGATTTAACAATTCTCATTATTTTCTCAAAATTATTTCACACACTTTTTAAACCTCTAGTGGGTAAAGATTTTTTAAAAATAAAAAGATATATCCACAATGACCAAGTCTAGGAATATTTTTACCATACTACCTCCACCCCTTACCCACATCCCCTATCCCAGTTCATCTTGGGGACAACAGTGTAATAATTTGAATTTTGTGGTGACACCTACATGAAGGAATCAAATTTGATTCAACATCAGTAGTTCCTATCTCTATCTAGTTTATTCTTCCTTCAGCAACAGTTTTGGGTGCCTCAATGTGCCAGGACCTGAGCGTACAACAATGAGCAAAATGAAATAGACCAAACATAGCTCCTGCCCTGGGTTTTGTTAACAGTGGAAGTTTTTAAGTTCCTTGTCTAGAAAACTGAGGAAAACAAGTTCTGTGCCATGCTAGCTGGAGGGGTAGCTGGGGAGGAAAAGATGATGGATGAGGATGAATTTGGAGGTTTTGGGGAGCAAGCCCATTGGCAGAGTGCTGGTTAGGTTCTTGAGTTGGTGAAGATCTTTGTGCACGACACCCCTGTAGACATCTGTGAAGCTGGAAGCCAGAGCAGGCTGCGTCGTATGCATGGCTCAGAAATTATGGCTTTTGTGTTGTGGAAGCTGGCCTAGGTGGACAGCTACAAGGTGGGCAAAGCCCTTTGACTGGCTGGTGGTTCACTAGTTGCCTTGAAGTGAGAAGGTAGAGCCAATAATCAGAGTTGAGTTATTTTCCCTTCAAAAGAATTGCTTTCTAATAGTTATTACTCTGCTATTTTTATAAAACAGCACAAAAAAGGACTCAAGAGTCTTACATAAGAAAAATAACCCACTGGGGGCACAGATGTTTACCTGACACCCTGCTTAGTTCCTACCACACGCCCAAAGTCGGGGTTTGAAGCTGTCTCATTTATTCATCTTAAGGAAGACTGAATTGTTTGCACTTTTGGTAAAAGTATGCCTTCTATCAAAAGTTTATTACAAGGCGTGGTGGCACACACCTGTAGTCCCAGCTACTGGGGAGGCTGAGGAGGGAGGGTCATTTGAGCCCAGGAGTTCGAGACTACAGTGAGGCACAATCACACACCGCTGCACTTCAGCCTTGGCGACAGAGCAAGACTTCTGTCTCTTAAAAATAAAGAAGTCTGTTACAAACGGAGTCATTTGAAACATTCCCTCCCATCATTCATTTCTGTATTAATCAGTTTTTGAAGTTAAAGAGCACTAGAAAAGAAACGTGACAGTGTAGAGGTTTTATGCTTATTTGACTTTATCAACTGTAAATTCTGTTTTTAAGAATTCTATAACAAATGTGTTTTTAGGACAGAAAGTAAATTTTGGGAACCTTTGATTTAGGCTTGGAAATATAAACCAAGTGGTTTCTTACTAAGTTTAATGTTTTTAATTGTTCTTCCTAAGTAAACAACAGCCTGATTCACATAATGGAATAAATGGAATATACGAGTCTAAAGGAGCCACTAGGCCCCAGTTTTATGTGGAAACACAAGATGTATTTTCAAATGAGGATCATACTGAGGCAGGCAGATTCCTCTTGAATTTTGTGATTGCTTTCAAAATGAACTACATTTGTGAATAAGCATCAGGCCCCCAGTGTATGTTTGTGCTGACAAAAATGTTAATACCCAATTTTGTACAATGTAGTTCACTTGTTAGTGCCATAGATGAGTGGGCAGGAGGTGTGCAAAAGACTTGAAGTTGAGTTTCTCATTGAACATGCTTTCAGAAAGTTGTAGGTGGCATTTCAATAACATCTCTTTCCAGAATAAATTGTGGTTCTCCTTACTTTACAAACTGGTGAAAATATTTTGAGCTGGTAAATATTTTTGTGATTTCATTACTTTTCAAAAAATTCAGTTGCAAGCCTGATGCATGCATGGCTGGGGGGATGTTTATAATGGCCTGTACATTATTTTTCTTCTTTGTTGGCAGGAAATAACTACGTGTTTGCCAGATTACTACAAGTGGACTCAGTATCTCTTTATTAAACTGTATGAGGCTGGGCTGGCCTATCAAAAGGAGGTAAGTTAAAATTAGCTGGACTTTTAAAATTCAGTGAATCTCTTTAGGATACATCATTGTAGTAGCAGTGAAAATGAACGCTACCTCAAGTTCATAAAATCAGTCACAGCAGACCCAGAAGGTAACTACTTCCTACTTAAGTTTAGTGTCATCAAGACAGGGTCTGGGCTTCTTTTACCCTTGAATTCTTACCACATAACCTATTGTCTGGTTCCTGTAATGAGAACAAGGAGAGGGCATAAGAAGAAAGAACACAGGCTTCTCAAATCCTAGCTCAGCTCCCTGTCACAGCTGTGTGAACAGCTGGGTAACTTAACCTCTAGGAAACATGGTTTTGTATCTGCTAAATGGGAATGGGGACATTTTCCTTGTGGGGTACTATGGTTTAGATGTCCCCTCCAAAACCCATGTTGAAATTTAATTGCCATTGTGATGGGTTTAAGAAGAGGAACCTTTAAGAAGTGAATGGGTCATGACAGCCCTGTCCTAATAAGTGGATTAATGTTATTATTGTGGGAATGAGCTCCCAATAAAAGGATGAGTTCAGCCAAATTCTCTGTGTATGTGTGTCATACTCTCACTTGCTATTCTACTTACTGCTATGGGAAAATGCAGCACAGAGGCCCTTGCAGATGTTGGCACCATGCTCTTGGACTTCCTGACCTCCAGAATCAGCCAAATAAACTTCTATCAATAAATTACCCAGTCTGTGGTATTCTATTACAGTAGCAGAAAATGGATGAAGACACAGGGTTCTTGGAAAGATTAAAGGTAATAGTTAAAGAACAGCTATCACAGTGGCCTCCTGAGAAATGGAAGTGTTCGTTATGGTGGGAGCTCAATAATGGTAGGTAAGACTTGGAATGGTGGGAGATGAGGCAAGAGCATCATAGTGTGGCCTAGAACTGCCCAGGATGATAGCCACTAGCCACATGTGGTTGCTTAAATTTAAGTTTAAAGTAATTAAAATTAAATAGTATTTAAAAAGTCAGAGCTGGGCACAGTGGCTCACACCTGTAATCCCAGCACTTTGGGAGATTGACGCAGGAGGATTGCTTGAGGCCAGGAGTTCAAGACCAGCCTGGGAAACACAGTGAGACCCTGTCTCTACAAAAAGTAGGAAAAAATTAGTCCCAGTTACTCAAGACGGTGAGGTAAGAGGCTCCCTTGAGCCCATCAACCTACTGGGGTAAGGCAAAAGGAGAGGAAAGAGCTGAGGTAAAAAATAGTGTTTTATTCCTTAACAAATATTGGCTTTTTGACTAAAAAGAGATGGTGTTTATGAGGAAAAGACCAAAACACATGACCAGATGGAGAAATCCACACTAGGCTGCTCCCAGTCAGCTCTGGCTGGGAGGACCTGCTAGGTTGCCTCCACCCCCACACTGCTGCTTGGTCAGGATTTAGTCTTGGTTTTTTTCCAGGTAGATCTCTGTCTTAGTTGGTTTGTACTGCTACAGTAGTGCCAAGACCATCTTGGTCAGGGAGACCCTAACCCAGCAGCGCTAGAGGAATTAAACACACACACACACACACACACACACACACACACACACACACACACACACACACAGAAATATAGAGGTGTGAAGTGGGAAATCAGGGGTCTCACAGCCTTCAGAGCTGAGAGCCCCGAACAGAAATTTACCCACATATTTATTAACAGCAAGGCAGTCATTAGCATTGTTTCTATAGATATTAAATTAACTAAAAGTATCCCTTATGGGAAAGGAAGGGATGGGCCAAATTAAAGGAATAGGTTGGGCTAGTTAACTGCAGCAGGAGCATGTTCTTAAGGCACAGACTGCTCATGCTATTGTTTGTGGCTTAAGAATGCCTTTAAGCGGTTTTCCGCCCTGGGCAGGCCAGGTGTTCCTTGCCCTCATTCCGGTAAACCCACAACCTTCCAGTGTGGGCTTCATGGCCATCATGAACATGTCACAGTGTTGCGGAGATTTTGTTTATGGCCAGTTTTGGGGCCAGTTTATGGCCAGATTTTGGGGGCTTGTTCCCAACACAATAGAATACTTGAGACTGGTATTTTAACAGTTTTAAACAGAATTTAAACAGCAGAAATGTATTTCCTCATAGTTTTGGAGGCTGGGAAGTCCAATATCAAGGTGCCAGCCTCTGGCAAGGGCCTTTTTGCTGCATCATCCTGCAGTGGAAGGTGAGAAGGCAAGAGAGAGGGAGAGTGTGAGGGAGGGAGCAAGGGGGAGCTTAACTCACTATTTTTTTTTTTTTTTTTGAGACAGAGTCTTGCTCTTGTTGCCCAGGTTGGAGCGCAATGGTGTGATCTCAGCTCACTGCAACCTCTGCCTCCCGGGTTCAAGCAATTCTCCTGCCTCAGCCTCCTGAGTAGCTGGGATTACAGGCATGCGCCACCACACCCAGCTAATTTTTGTAGTTTTAGTAGAGACAGGTTTCTCCATGTTGGTCAGACTGGTCTCAAACTCCCAAACTCAGGTGGTCTTCCTGCCTCAGCCTCCCAAAGTGCTGAGATTATAGGCATGAGCCACCATACCCAGCTGAACTCACTTTTATAACAAGCCCACTCTTGATAACTAACCCACACCCGTGCTAGCAACATCAATTTATTCATGAAAGCAGAGCCCTCATGACCTAATCACCTCTGAAATGTCCCACCTCTTAACACTGTTGCATTAGGGATTAAGTCTCCAACGCATGAACTTTGGGGGACACATTCAGACCATAGCAATGTCCTTTTATTGGATAGCTATTTTCAAATTGGCCTTAAAACAGAAAACATTGCTATTAGCATTCTATTTCTGTGGTTTATTTCAAAATACAAATTTTTGGAATAAACTTTATAAAGTTAACTGACTTTAGAAATATACTTTGTAAAGCATATTTAACCAAAATAACTCAGGTAAATGAACATTTAGGAATAGTATTTGAGCAGAGCATTACTAAACATAGCTGGAGTGTTTTAAGTCTTTTGTTCTTAACAAGCACTGTCCACCAAATGTTCAGTTCTATTGCAAAAAGAATCTGCTGTTGCTTTCACAAAACAAAAGTATTTTCAGCTGCAAATATGAACATAAAGACCTCTACTTGGCAGAAAATTAATTTCACCTTTTGAAAAACATTTTCTTAAAACTCTTTTTAAAAAAGTTTTATTCCGTGGATGTAGTTTTAGAGGGTTTTGTTTTTGGGGGGGTTTTTAAATTGATATATCATAGTTGTACATACTTTACATGTGATATTTGATACATGTATACAGTGTGTCATGATCAAATCAGGGTAATTGGGATATCCATCACCTCAAACATTTATCTTTCTTTGTGTTGGAAATGATTACATTTCTTCTAGCTATTTTGAAACATACAATAAATTATTGTTAACTGTAATTTCCCTACTATATTATCAAATGCTAGAACATATTCCTTTTATCTAACTGTGTTTTTGTACCCATTAACCATTGTCTTTTTATCCCCCCCTCTCTCCCCTTCCTTTCCCAGCCCCTGGCAGCCACCATTCTACACTCTACATCCATGAGATACACTTTTTTAAGCTCTCACATATGAGTGAGAACATTTGATATTTGTAATTTCTATGCCTGGCTTATGTCACATGGTACCCTCCAGTTCCATTCATATTACTGTAAATTAGAGGATTTTATTCTTTTTTATGGCCAAATAATATTCCATAGTGTGTATAGACCACATTTTAAAAATCCATTAATCCACTGATGGACACTTGGGTTGATTGATATCTTGGCTATTGTGAATAGTGCCACAATAAGCATAGGAGTGCAGATATCTCTTCGGTAATACTGATTTCAATTCCTTTGGATATATACCCAGCAGTGGGATTGCTGAATCATGTGGTAGTTTTGTTTTTAATTTTACAAGGAACCGCCTTACTGTTTTTCATACAGTGTATGAGGGTTCCCCTTTCTCCATATTCTCACCAGCATCTGTTACTCCATCTTTTAATAGAAGCCATTTTAACTGAGTGAAATTATGTTTCATTGTGGTTTTGATTTGTACTTCCCTGATGATTAATGATATTAAACATTTTTTTTGTATACCTTTTAGCCATTTGTATGTCTTTTTTTTTGAGAAATGTCTATACAGGTCTTTTGCCTATTTTCTAATTGGAGTATTTGGATTTTTGTTTGTTTTTTGCTATTGAGTTATTTGGATTCCTTATATATTCTGGTTATTAATCTCTTGTCAGATGAATAATTTGTGAATATTTTTTCCCCTTCTGTAGGCTATCTCTTCACTCTTAATTGTTTCCTTTGCTGTGCAGAAGCTTTTTTGCTTGATATAATCCCATTTGTCTGTTTTTGCTTTTATTGCTTGTGCTTTTGTGGTCTTACCCAAAAAAAAAAATTTGTCCAAGCCAATGTCCTGTAGTGTTTCCCTAATGTTTTATTCTAGTAGTTTCATAGTTTTCGGTCTTATATTTAAGTCTTTAATCTATTTTGAGTTTATTTTTTATATGGTGAAAAATGAGGATTTAGTTTCATTCCTCTGTATATGGATATCCAGTTTTCCCAGCAACATTTATTAAAGAGACTGTCTTTTCCCCAGTGTATGTTCTTAGAACCTTTGTCAAAAATGAGTTGACTGTAAGTACATGGATTTATATTTGGGTTCTCTGTTTCGTTTCATTGGTCTGTCTCCTTTTATGCTAGTACCATGCTTTTTGGGTTACAATAGTTTTTTAGTATAATTTGAAATCAGGTAGTGTGATGCTTTCAGCTTTGTTCTGTTTTTGCTCAGGATTGCTTTGGCTATTCAGGGTCTTTTGTGGTTCCATACAGATTTTAGTGTTGTTTTTTCTATTTCTGTAAAGAATGTCATTGATATTTTGATAGGGATTGCTTTGAATCTGTAGATCACTTTGTGTAGTTTGTGCATTTTAACAATATTCTTCCAATCCATGAACATAGTATATTTTTGCATTTTTTGTTTGTCCTTTTCAGTTACTATCATCAATGTTTTGTAGTTTTCCTTAGAGATCTTTAACCTTGCTTAAATTTACTCCTAGGTATTTTATTTGTAACTCTTATAAATGGGATTACTTTCTTGATTTCTTTTTCAGATTGATCATTGTTAACATACAGAAATGCTGCTGATTTCTGTGTGTTGATTTTGTATCCTGCAACTTTACTAAATTCATTTATCAAGTCTAAGTTTTTTGGTTGGAATCTTTAGGTTTTTCTAAATATAAAATCATGTTGTCTGCAAACAAGAATAATTTGACTTCTTCCTTTCCAGTTTAGTTGCCATTTATTTCTTTCTCTTGCCTAATTGCCCTGGTTAGGACTTCCAGTACTATGTTGAATAAAAGTGATGAAAGTGGTAATCCTTGTCTTGTTCCAGATCTTAGTGGAAAGGCTTTCAATTTTTTCCCATTCAGTGTGATACTAGCTATAGGCTTGTCATATATAGTCTTTATCATGTTGAGGTGTGTTCCTACTATACCCGATTTGTTGAGGTTTTTTTTTTTTTTTATCATGAAGGATGTTGAATTTTATTGAATGCTTTTTTAGCATCTGTGGAAATTATGTGTTCGGAAATTATGTGTCCTTGATTCTGTCATATGACATGACATTTATTGATTTCTGTATGTTGAACCATCCTTGCATCCCTGGGATGAATCCGTTGATCATGGTGAATGATCTTTTTAATGTGTTGTTGAATTCTGTTTACTACTATTTTGTTGAGGATTTTTGCATCTCTATTTATGAGGGATATTGGCCTATAGTTTTCTTTTTTGTTATGTCTTTGTCTGGTTTAGATATCAGGGTAATGCTGGCTTTATAGAATGAGTTTGGAAGAATTCCCTCTTTCTGGAAGAGTTTGAGAAGAATGGGTATTAGTTTTCTTTAAATGGTAGAATTCAGCAGTGAATCCATCAGGTCTTGGTCTTTTCTTTGATGGAAGACTTTATATTACTGCTTTGAACTCATGACTTGTTCTATTCAGGTTTTCAATTACTTCGTGGTTCGATCTTGGTAGGTTGTGTGTGTGTCCAGGAATTCATCCATTTCTTCTAGGTTTTCCCATTTGTTGATGTATAGTTGTTCATAATAGTCTGTAATGATCCTTTGTATTTCTATGGTAAAAGTTTTAATGTTTCTTTTTCTGTCTGTGATTTTATTTATTTGGCTCTTTTTTTCCTAGTCTAGGTAAAAGTTTGTTGATTTTGTGTGAGTTTTCAAAAACCAAGTTTTTTATTTTGTTGGCCTTTTCCTTTTCTTTTTTTTAGTCTCAATTTCATTTATTTCTACTCTGATCTTTATTATTTCATTCCTTCTACTAATTTTGAGTTTGGTTTGTTCTTGCTTTTCTAGTTCCTTGTGCATTTTTTATCTGGAGTTGCTTATCTGGAATCCTCTTGATCTCTCTTCAAAGTTCTTTTTCCTGTATGGTACTTGTTGATTATCAGTCTTGTGCTGGTATTTAGCCTTGGATGGTGGATATAGTTATTAATGGTTTATTATGCTGGGACATTCTAGGGAATGAGGATGAGTCCCCTAATTTATGAGTCTGTCTTTAGCTGTCTACATGAATTTAATAGCAGCTGGTGATGGTGCTAATTTACCCACTAGGTAAAGCTAAGTTTGCAGCATGGCCTTGGCTTCAGGAAGCATACTGAAAGAATTGCTACACACTGGCACCTCTTCCACGGTACCTCCTTGTGGCTTTGGAATGTGGTGACAGTAACAAACGGTAGCCTTGTGGGCTACCCCTGGACTCAGTCCAAATTCAGGCCCATTCTGGATGGAATAGAGCAAGATTGATTTTGAGAGCTAGATACTTTATAAGACCTATGTGATGTTCCTTAGTTAAGCATGCTTTGTGAAGAAAGAAGCTAACAGACCTTGAAAAAAATCAATACCCTAAAATATATATTTTACTAGCCTTCTGGAACCTGAAGCTGACAGTATATTCAGAAAAGGTCTTTGATAGTTTAAAAAAAAAAAAAAAAAAAAAAACAAAGAAAAGAAAAGCAGAGCTTGAGGAGAGAGAGGCGGGGAAAACAATGGAGAGTAGCCAAGGGCCGGAGGAGTGATACGCTGGCCAAGAGACAAAAGCATGCTGATGGTGGGTGTGATCTAGAAGGGACAGGCACCCTGTGTGAAGGGTGAGGCAGGGAGGCAAGGCAAGGAGGATCTGAGGGAAGAGGAGGAATGGTAACAATGAGATGAGAGGCGTGAGGGTTTGGAACAGTAGGGCTGGCTGGGGCAGCAAGCACCACAGCTGCTGTGTCACAGATTGGAAAGCTGATAAACACAAAATTAGGAGAATACTGCCCACATGATCCCCAAGGGAGCCCGAAGTCACCTACACCTCCAAGAGCCTAATGGCAAAGAAGAGTAGAGAGGAGACAAAAATCCCTGCTCCCACTGATCACTGTGCAGATTTGACCCTTTATGAACATGGCTCCTTTGTGTTTGTAATTGTGTTATGAGGTGCATTTTTAAAATGCTTCCTAAATGCTTCCCACAAGTCACTCAAGCAAAAAATATTAGTCCTAATGTTTAACCCTTTAATACGTGGGGAAATTACCTTATTTGGAATGTCCAATTCTGTGGTATTCCCAGATAACTATTGTGAGGGAAGCAGTGGGTAAAATCGACCCAGAGCTCAGTGTGTTTGCAGGTGTTTTAGTGATTTCAGTGTTAATTTAAGGTTCATTTCAATACAGGCTTGACTTTATTTTACAAATAAGGCTAGTTAACTACAAAGGAACATGGAATTGGCTTCAGTAGGTGATAGACAGCATAAATGCCAACCAGGGAAATGAATAGAGTCAGTGAAGTTGCCCAGAAATTATATCCTATTCATAAGACTGTTCTTGCTTAAAAATCAGCATGTTCATCCAAGTAAATGTTCAAAATGTGGAAATCCAGGATTGCTGGATGAGGGCAGCTATTGATAGAGACAGTTGTCCAAGAGAGGAGACCTGAGCAAAGGGATTTAGGAAGCAACTCCAGGGCTTCAAGGGGTTGCAGGTGCTGTGCTCCCTGAGCCTGAGGGCCCTGGATTTTGACAACTCCTAATTTAACCACTTTTGGAAAGTCTGAGCCTGAATCTGCAACTCTGTGGCTGAGGTGGATTGGAGTTCTGGAAAGAAATCATGTGGATTCTCACAGATGATGCATCTTTCGAGACACTATTTCTTTTGGTGTTTTTCCCCTTCCCCCCAAGTCTTTCATGAGGGGGATAAATTGCCTTTGTGTTTTGCTTTTCTTTTCTTTCATTCGATGCCTGGGTTTTATTATGATGTGCAAACCTCTTAGGAGCACACCTTCCTCACTGTATTTTGTAACCTAGAGCCTGAGAGATGCCAGGCCATGTGGGAAATGTTGATAAGAAAATACAGTCCTATTTGTTCTTGCAATCTGCAGTACCAAGTGTTCACTTCTTCCAAATCCTCTGAGGCTTGCCAGGGACAAGAGGCAGAGGTGGAGGGATATACGGTACTCTTTGTCTACCTTTCTTTTATATTTCATACAGTTTTAGTTGTGCATGGGTTGTCTGGAGTGGGGAGATGCCTCTTGAATGAACTGTCTACATTACTAAGCAGTACTTGGTCCTTTCTTTCTACCTGTTATTTTAAGTGGAACCCTTCCAGAACCTGCGTACCCTGTGGGTAGAAATGTAAGTTGCTATAGCCATTATGGAAAACAGCATGGAGGTTCCTCAGAAAATGAAAAATGGAACTACCATATGATCCAGCAATCCCACTTCTGGGAGTATATCCAAAGGAACTGAAATCAGTGTGTCGGAGGGATATCTGTACACCCATGTTAACTGCAGTGCTATTCACAGTAGCCAAGATATGGAATCAACCTAAGTGTCCATCAACAGACAAATGAATAAAGAAAATGTGGAGTATATACACAATGGAATAGTATTCAGCTTCAAAAAACAGTAAAATTCTGTCATTTGGGAATGACAGGGATGAATCTAGAAGACATTGTGCTAAGTGAAATAATCCAGGCACAGAAAGGCAAATATCATGTGATCTCACTTTTATGTGGAATCCTAAAAAACATTGAATTCATAGAAGTAGAGAGTAGAATGATGGTTACCAGAGGCTGGAGGGGTAGGGGTGGAGCAAGGGAATGGGAAGTTACTGTCAGGAGTACAAAGTTTCAGCTGGACTGCAGGAATACATTTGGAGATCTACTGCACAGGAGGGTGACTCTAGTCAGTCATAATGTTTTGTATATTTCAAGATAACTGAAAGAGTAAATTTATCACCACAAAAAATGTTAAGTAAGTGAGGTGATGGGTATTTTAATTGCTTAATTATTCTACATTGTGTACATATATCAAAATATCACACTGTATTCCATAAATACAATTATGATTTGTCAATAATTGTTTTAAAAGAAATAATTAAGACTGGGTGTGGTGACTCACTCCTGTAATCCCAGCACTTTGGGAGACTGAAGCAGGCAGTTCACCTGAGGTCAGGAGTTCGAGACCAGCCTGGCCAACACGGTGAAACCCTGTCTCTACTAAAAATACAAAAATTAGCTGGGCATGGTGGTGGGCGCCTAGAGTCCCTGCTACTCGGGAGGCTGAGGCAGGAGAATCACTTGAACCCAGGAGGCGGAGGTTGCAGTGAGCTGAGATTGTGCCACTGCACCCCTGCCTGGATGACAGAGTGAAACCCTGTCTCAAAAAAAAAAAAAAAAAAAAAAAAGTGAAACCCTGTCTCAAAAAAAAAAAAAAAAAAAAAAAAAAAAGAAGCAGCAGCAGCAGCAGAAATAATTAAGTGGTACCCTTCTCTCCAACCCCGTAATACAGGCAGGGATAATAGATAAGGAAATGGACCTTTGGTTCATTAAAGTTTTTAGGTCTAAGGTACTTTTGTCCCATATTTTGTCTCTATGTGCTTGTTAAGTCAAGTCTTTTGGGAACCCTATCTTAGAAGGGAAACAAATGCATGTCTTTCCCACCCAACTCTAGAATTCACATACTTAAATTTTCCAATGGGGGTACTGCTTCTAGTTGTAAAATCTCAGCCCACAAATTACAACCCACAGATGGGTTAGCCTCCCCTCACCCCTACTTTTTATGTAACTTTTAGACATGTCTCTGGATCAGTCAGGGTCCCAGCAGGAAAGAGAGAGCACACCCAAAAGGAGTAATTGAAGATAATTTCATGAAGGACTATTTGTGTGGAGTTCAGGGAAACTCAGAAGGGACGGCAATGCGTTTGACCCTGGCAGCAGAAGGATGCCTTTGCTGCCTGTAGGCTGCAGGGGCAACGTTAGGGAGCAGTTAATAGAACCTGGGAGAGCAGTAGCTTTAGCAGTAGGAGAGACCTGCCCAAGAGAGGTGATGACCTTCACTAGAGGCACATGACCCCTGCCAGCCCATGGCCAGGAAGCAGCCAGTATGCCTGTCATTGGTTGAACCCAACCAGAAGATAAGGGTCCAAGGGAATGCAGGTCACAGAGGTCAACTTCTTGGGCCACAGATCAGGGCAGGAAGAGGGTCTGGAGGGGCAAATGGGTAATAGTGAACACAATCTCTTATTAGAATTGCTTATTAAAAATTTTACGGCTAGGCCTGGTGGCTCACGCCTGTAATCCCAGTACTTTGGGAGGCCGAGGCAGGTGGATCACCTGAGTTCAAGAGTTCTAGACCAGCCTGACCAATATAGTGAAATCTCATCTCTACTAAAAATACAAAATTAGCTGGGCCTGATGGTACATGCCTGTAATCCCAGCTACCCAGGAGGCTGAGGCAGGAGAATTGCTTGAACCCAGGAGGTGGAGGTTGCAGTGAGCCAAGATCGCAACCATTGCAATCCAGCCTGGGCAATAAGAGCAAAACTCTGTCTCAAAGAAAAAAAAAATTACAAAAAATGTGTATGAAGTCAGGATATTTTAAGTCCCCAACACACCCCTCTGTACTCATTCCCTTCTTTGTACCAAGTGGTACCTGAATGTCATAAAGGTGTGAATGTAGATGGCAGAGGTATTTATTTTAAATGAAATTAGACACTAACTAGAACTCGGTGGAGATAATGAATTTTCATAATAGTTAAGACTACATGTTTTACGTGCTCTATCAGCTGAATGAATCCATGGAGACAGAGCTCAGAAGAGCTACCATTGTGGGGGCAGGTATTGATTGGTAGAAGGCACAACAGAGTTTTCTAGGGTGCTGGAAATGTGCTTTATCTTGAAATGAGTGATGGTTACATGAGTATGTAACTATAAAAATGTATCGTTGTACACTGAAGATTTATTTCCCTAAAATAATCCTATTCTGTCAAATTTTAAATAGGTACCATTTTTTCTTCTTTTATTCTGCTTGCTAAAATTTTCCATCCTATAAGTTCATCCTTTCATATAAGATACCAAAGTTGACTTAGACACATCCTTAAAGGCTTCCTTCCCAAGCCTATTCTAATAAGATGGAAGCACAGAGGAAATTAATGTGTTCTTTGTACAACTTGCAAGTGGTTTCTTTACCAAGCAGTACTCCACGGAGCAGAGCCATTGCATTTGCAGGCCCTCTCCCATGTAAGAAACCTCAGGATGGTCTCATAAAATGAGTACTCACTTAGGTCAGGTGCAGTGGCTCACGCCTGTAATCCCAGCACTTTGGGAAGCCAAGACGGGTGGATCACAAGGTCAGGCGTTTGAGACCAGCCTGGCCAACATAGTGAAACCCCATCTCTACTAAAAATACAAAAATTAGCCAGGTGTGGTGGTGGGCACCTGTAATCCCAGCTACTCGGGAGGCTGAGGCAGGAGAATCACAGGAACCTAGGAGGTGGAGGTTGCAGTGAGCCAAGATCGCACCACTGCACTCTAGCCCGGGCGACAGTGCGACACTCCGTGTCAAAAAAAAAAAAAAAAAAAAAGAGTACTCACTAGATTGTGCCATTTTGTTTCATGAATTATACAGGCCCTGGTTAACTGGGACCCAGTGGATCAAACAGTGCTTGCCAATGAGCAGGTGGATGAGCATGGCTGTTCATGGCGTTCTGGAGCAAAGGTGGAACAGAAGTACCTCAGACAATGGTTTATTAAGACAACCGCTTATGCAAAGGTGAGTGTCAGCCTGGAGGCTCTCCACTAATGCCTTGTATGCTGGCAGGCAACACCAAAGGCTTCTGGGTATGAGAGAACCTCACTGTTGGGGGGTGAGCTCTAGGAAGGGCTCGGAGCCATGGACGTACAGACAGGAAGCAGCTGAGCCTCATCACTCACTTAGCTGGTGATGGGCTGGTATCTTCAACTGTAAGTCAAGTATAGCACCTAGAGGTCATTGTAGGCCATTGTTTGCTGACGTTTCAACTTACTGCCACAGAGGTCAAAAATCATCCATAATTATATCAGTGATAAAGCTTTAAAAAAGAGAGGGGGGCCTTTAAAAAAAGAGAGCGAAAAGTGTCTTCAACTGTGTAGTTCTGATGAGACCTCCAGAAAGATAGAATGAAATCTCAGATAAGTAAATGGACTTTTGGTTTATTAACTTTGGTGCATGTTTTTCCCACCCAACTCTAGACTTCACATGCTTAAATTTTTCCGTGGAGGTCCAGAAGAGATATCTAAAAGAATTGAAGAGATGGCTGGCCTCCATGAGAGAAGGCCAAGTGAAAAAGGAACTAAGCCAGGCGCTAAAGCTTGATAAACTGGTTCCTGGGCCTTAGTTTTCTCATCAATACGATGAGCAGGTTGGACCAAGCAGTCTTTAAGGTGCCTTCTAGCTCTTTCCATGTTCAGAGATTCAAGGCAAAACCAATGATTGAAAGCAGGGGCTTGCTTATTAAGTCACCAAGAGCCTGGACAAAAAATCGGTTCTGTAGGTACTGGAACCACTCTGTGCAATGTGCCCTTTGAGCTTACCAAGTTTCAAGGTGCTGGAGTTGAGGAGTCACTCCCTGAAACTCCAGAGAGAAATGATTTAAGCAAATTAGGGACATTCACATGGCAATTTGGTGACCTTTGTGTTCTTATGCATATATGAGACTGGACATAAGTAGGGTCTGAAAAGGTAAGGGCATCATGAAGGACTACTTATGGTATGTCACGTTGTTCTTCCCCTGTGGTAGTCACCATAAGAAGCATAGTTGTCCCCTTCCATGGTGGCCTGTGAGTTGCTTTGTGGGTATTGACTGAAATGGACTCTGGGTTAGATCCAATACTGTCGTTCTTATATACAAAGAAAGCACAAGGTTCTCAATAACCCATGGTCACTACAAAACTTTGTGAATTAGAATTGTAGGACACCAACTCACAATACCAATGCCATACAGAAATATGACCTCTCGTTTCCTCACATAAAAGACATGTCTTAAATGAGGTTGTTTTTCCATTTTCATTTATTCTGAATGCAGCAGAGAATAGCATATGGATTTGGAGAAGTGCTCATTAGAACTTGTTAACATGGTGCCTTGCTCCTTTTAAGCACAGCAATATTGGAGACTGAATGTGAAGAACAAAGCTGAGGATGTTGCATTCTCTATTACCCCAAGCAGTGGGAGCCCCTATCTGCTCACAGTTGGGGTCCACTACATTACCAGGAGGGATGCTTGGTTACCTCTTGGACCTGTCAGATTATTCTGTTATAGGCATTGTTGGAAAGGCCACCTAATTAGCTCTTTTGTTTTGACCTCTGCCTCTAGTTGAAAATGTAATAACCTAACTGAGGAGCATTATTCTTTAAATTGTCAGCTGTGAATTTTCAACTGTTCAGTGGAAATGGTTAGTTACCATGGTGACTCACCTGGTTCTTGCTGAACTCCTGTGCAGATGTATTGAAAAAACTGTCTTTTGAGGTCAGCACTTGGTTTACTCTGAAAATCTGGAGAAGAGGGAGAGCAAGACTCCATGAAGCCTAACAGAGAACATGCTATGGGGCTGAGAACAGAACAGAGACACAGACATGAGGGGTCTGTGCAGTACTGGAAAACATTGGCATTATGACTCAGCCAAGGGTATATAGTTGAGACCCCCAAAAAGGCCATGCATTAGAGTAGGGATGACACCCTAAGACTAACGACCAAATCAAAATAGACTCATTTTAATAAAAAATGAAATAAGCCTGAGTGGTTCAAAAGAAACTTCCAGAACAAAACTCAACATCTTTAAAGGGAGACAGTGTAATCCAGACTCCCAAGGTTGTATCTGCAATGTCCAACATATAATTAAAAATTACTAGACTTGTAAAGAAGCAGGAAGTTATGGCCTAAAATCAAGGGGGAAAAAAAGGCATTCCAATAGAAGTAGATCCTGAGATGACCCAGATGTTGGAATTAGTAAATAAAGCCAAAGACATCTATTATATAAATGGTCTTGGACTTAAAGGAAAACATGGTCATAATGAATGAACAGATGGGGAATCTCAGGAGAGAGTAGAACCTTTTTTTTTTTTAATGAACCAGTTAGAAATCTAGAATATAAAAGTTTAATATCTGAAATGAAAAATCCACTCTTTGGGGCTACAGAGGGATAAGTAAGGGTTAGGTAGACATGAAACTTCAGGGAAGCTCCCCCCTCACACACCTACATAGTGAACAGCATGTGTAGTGGCCTTAAAACAGAAAAGTATATGATGGGTTTGAAAAACTGAAAGGACACTGTAGCTTAAGCTAAAAGAGCCAAGCAGAAAGGCTCAAGATAGGGCTGGAGAGATGTTTAGGGGCTAGATCAGGCAAGGCCTTTAGGTCTTAAGGAATTTGCACTTTAACCATGGGGACCATAGGAAACCACTAAAGGATTCTAAGGAAGGGAATGGCATGGTCAGATTTATGTTTTTATAAGATCACTGTGGAAGGAAGGGCAAGTGTGGATGCAGAGAGACCAGTTAGAAAGCTATTGCAATGGTCCAGGCACACAAAATTTAGACGTGGGTGAGAATAGTAGAGAGAAGTGGGTAGGTTAGAAAAATACTCAGGTGGCAAAATCCATAGAGCTTGGTAACAAATTGGAAGAGAGTATGTAGGAGATGGTAACATCAAGGAAACCGTGGCTTGAATAGCACGTGAATGGTTAAGCTGCTTACTGGGATAGGGAGTCCTGGAAGAGACATAGTCCTGACCCTTTTCAGTTTGAAATGGCCAGGAGATATTTGAGTCGAGATATGAAATAATAGGGAAATTATTATTTGGATTATTTGGGAAATTAGGTCCGAAACTTCAAAGATTGAGTGAGATAGGACATCTGTTTTAAAACCTGGTATGATAAAAATCATCTTGAGTTAGTGAAGAAGTCCTGCTATATAGATAAGGCTGAGATGTTGAATCAGTTAGTAATGCTTTCAGCTGCAAGCAACTGGAAACCTGAGAAACGGTGGCTTAAACAAATGGGAAATTACTGTACCCACATAACAGGCCGCCAAGACTGAACTGGGATATGGTTCTGAGTTGTCATCTCAGTAGTTCTCTTGGCCCTTTCTTCCTGTCACCTTATGGCGAGATGGTTGCTGCAGCTCCAGACATCGCGTCTCCATTCAGAACAGGAAGAAAAGGGCTGGGCACAGTGGCTCATGCCTGTCATCTCAGCACTTTGGGAGGATGAAGTGGGAGGATCACTTGAGCCCAGGAGTTCAAGACCAGCTTAGGCAATATCGAGACCCCAATTTCTACCAAAAAAAAAAAAAGGAAAGAAGCAGAAGGGGCAGTGCCAAAAACTGTTCCTTTTATCTGGAAAACAAAAACTTTCTCGAAAATCCCCGGTAGAATTCCACTGATATCCTGTTAGCCCCAAGTGTGTTTTGGCCACCTCCAGCTTCGAGGGAGACTAGGAAAGCAGGCTTGGGCTTTTTAGCTTCTGTAGTTGAGCTGGAGGGGGGAAGAGGATGGGCAGTGGGTGCTGGGATAGGCAGTGAGCTGTGCCCGCACAGTTATCTTTAGAGCTTTGTATTTGCATCTCGTTTTGCAGCTCTGTGGGCTGCCTCTGTGATGTATGACTGTGGTCTTCTTGGGAGCATGGCTGTGAAGGAGGCCTCCTTTCATTCACTTAACTTCCTAATTTTAAAGACAGTGCCTGATGTGAAAATTACAGAGAACCCAGCAATATAAAGATGCTTTATTCAGGCTGTTCTGTGATATATTTGATTTTTCTCCTCTTACCCCCCACCTAGTCCTCCTAGGATTGTTTGCTTTGTGAAACATTAAAAGTGATTTCAGCCACTCATTCTGTGAAAAAGAAAACTTGCAGTAGGAGTATCTGAAGAACATGAATTAGTCTTGGCAGAGCTGTGTGGGTGGTGTCTTGTGGGCAGCACTGCTGAGGTGAGAGCAAGGGGAGGAGGATGGATTGGAGCCTTATATACAGCAAGTGAAAGGGATTCAGAGTGTGATGGAATGCTTCAGTTCCTGACAGCAGAGTGACAATTGGAAGGACAGGCAAATAGAGAGAAGGCCTCCCATTTGAACTCTATTAGAGTTGTGATTTCGATTTCTCCTGCTGACTCCGCTGGCCCCTCTTGGCTGCATTGCAGGCTCTCAGCCCCTGGGCACCATGCACGCGCCCCCTCCTTTGTGTTAAATGGACATAACCGTGCCTTCACGGTGCTTAGTCAACCCCCATACCAAATTGGTGGTTATGTTTTCCCAGTTTTCAGGAGTTACTTGGCAACTGTTGTAATACAAACAAAGTCTGCGTTTGCCTCTCATTTCCTACCTGATTATCGCAGGTCAGGGCTCAGGCCTTTCTTTGTACCATCTTACTGAATCCTCACTTTAATCTTTTGAGGGTAGGTACTCCTCTTATCTTCATTTTACTGATGAGCAGACTGAGGCTCATACTAGCAATAAGTAATAGCCTGGGGATTCAAATCTGAGCGGCTGAGCTGTTAACCCGCAGTCTCTCCTCCTTCTCTGTGGTCTGAATTCATTCATTTTTTTTTTTCCTGAGATGTTACTGAGTGCCTGGCCAGACTCTAGGCAGGGTGCTAATAATACAGACAGAGCAGCTGAGGTCTCTGCTCTTAAGGAGCTTAGACTTTAGTGCCACAGACAGTGGTGGACATGAGCTGTCACATGTCCTGCAAAAGAGTGCAGGGGAGACGAGGAGGAGGAGGAGCCCCAGATCTGCCCAGCGGTCCAAGGAGGTATCACTGAGGAAGTGGTGAAAGATGGGAAGTGCAGAATGTCTACAAGGGAGCATCTTGTTGCCCTCCAGATGTGCAGGAAACCTTATTCTTCATCGAGTATTTCTAAGTAGGATGAGTTTCTGCTGGTGAGAAGCAGATGGGCAACAGTGAGCCATTATGAAATCAGTGGGCATTGGAGGTAATAAGCGCCCATTTCCCTACCCTCTTTGTTCATGTCCTCCTGATTTCACCTGTGAGCTTGTGGGTAAAGCAGAGGTACTTTTACCAGAACACACTGGTCTTGTTTTACCCTGCAGAGCATGCAAACATGGGGCTGGAGGAAAGAGGAGGTGAGGGGAGAAAAGGGAAGTTTGTGCCAGGAATTCTTTGGAGGAGGTGGCGGAGGACGTTAGAGCGAAGAGACAGCCTCAGAGAAGCAGTGAGGCAGGGTCCAGCCTCCAAGAGTCATCTGAACTCTGGAATGAAGACCGTTAGGGGGACTTTTGTTCCACCTCTGAGGCACTGGGATGCTTATGAAAGCATTTGGCTGCCCTCTAGAAATTGGGCCTCTTGCCTGGCTTTCTGCTCCTAACTTAAGATCCTGTCTCAGCCCCAGAACAGAGGCTGGGTCACAGGTGGCACCAGGAAGTGCCTCTCCAGTCACATCACCCCCTTAATCCCCTTCACCCTGTCACCCCTGTGTTGCTCTAGAAGCTTTGCAAAGGAATTGTTAGAGAAGTTTGGTAACTTGACCGTACTGTGCCCTCTGACCTCAAGAAAGCGCCTCCTCCTGTTTGTGCGTCAAAGCACTTCCTCCTGTGTGTGCATACTGCGCCTTCTAAGGGGGTGGGGCGGCAGCAGAAATTAGATGTTGGCAGAAGAGGCAAAATGACAGAACTGAGAGGAGCAAGTGAGAAATGTTTAGCAAACTGTCAGCTTCTCTGCAGGGCTCTGAGGACCAGGCCAGGGCTGGGATTTGGTGATGATGCTGCTGCTTGGGTTTATCTACAATGAGGGCTTTTTCTTAAAAGCTCTGTGGCTTCGAAGCTCTTACTGCATTTATCCCCACCATGCCCCTCTTTGGTCAGACAGGGCTGAGGGTGGCCTTATCCCTCCTCACTTTAAAAATGATTAGATACTGTGGGGTAGGAGGCCAGAGCCCATGCCGGCTCTGGACCCCTATTCTTAGACCAGTGCTGAGCCACACCCTCAGAGTCCTCAGCCTGCCTTCCAGGATTCTCCCCCATGCCGTGGCTGTCTCTTCTCTTGGCTACAGTAGATTCTGCTCCCAGTCCCGGGGATCTGGTTTTGACTCCCTGTCTCACAAAGCTAATTAATAGTTAAATTCTGCTCCTTCTTACATAATATCTTCTGCTTCTGTTTTCTGTTTTCCCTGCCTCTCCAGCGTCTTTTCTCTCCTAAGCTATTCTAAATTGAACTCTCTTCTTTTCTATCCTCCATCCTATGCTCTCAGCCCTCCTCAGCATGATTGCTGGCCAGACTGGCCAGTGCCGCAGGGACCAGGTGGAAGTTGTTACTGGGAGAGCCAGCCCCTCAGAAGTCCTTCTAGGGATGGGACTGGGCAGGGGTAGGAAGGGCACAGAGGCCACAGAAAAGTAGACAACTTGAGGCTGGCTTTCCCCTGTCACTTCCCAGGCAAGCAAAAAGCTGCCTGAATAGAGGGAGGAAAATCTTTAATAACAGCTCGGGGCCAAGGCGAGATGCTGGGAGGAGGCACCTGGCTGGCTCTCAGCAGGCCTGAGAAGGAACTTCCTCCGGGAAAGGTCCACCAGGGGTTGGTACAGGGCTGGGCCCTCGCTCTGGGATTCAGAAACCAGTGGTGTTTCTAAATGGTGCAGAGACAGTACAGGCCATCAGGTTTCCCTCCCTGAATGCAGGCCTTCCTGCTGACCTCCCAGATGTCCCCCACCAATGCCTAGTCACATCTGTATGTAGTTTCTGTTAGGCCAATTCTCTACCATCATCTCATTTCCCTTAGCCCTGACTTCTTGCCCACACTCCACTGTCCCTCCCTGTCAGGGAAATAAAGACAGCTATGCTTGGCACACATACTCCAGAGTGTATGAGAATAAAAGAAAACTTCTGCAGTCTCTGGGTCAGCAACCTGCTCTGCAAAGAGAAAGGTTTTCATGTTTTGTTTCCAAGATGGAATGACTGCAAAGGAATAATGGAAGAAATAATTTAATAGTATACTTCTTATGGTATATGGACAATGAAATACTTTGTAAATTTGATCAGGAACAATAAAGATAGAAAAGCATTGTGTGTTCCTTTTGAACCCTGAGTGGCCTTTTTGAGCTTCTGTTGCTTGGGTGTACAGGTCTTCTTGAGGTGTCAGCCTGGACTCCATGGGAAGAGATGTATTTAGCCTCTTGTTGAGGGGTCTCAGGGATCGCTGCACAGGCCTGGTGAGTGTCACCAGTGAACCTCTTTAGCTTGGAGAGTTATTTGAACTTCAAAGCTAGAAGAAACTTGAGAGAGCATTTAGCTTGGTTCTCTTTTTAATCCCTGCCCTGATCTGAAAAACATAAAAGCAAATAAACAGAAAACCCCTCATGCCTGCATTTACTGCTGCTTGAAATTGCAAAATCAATGTGATGTCTAAAAACAAAATGAATGAATAAGGTGTTGCTTTATTTTGAGCAGCCCACATCATGTCCTCCTCACTCCTTCCCAGGGGGCTGATTGCCATCCTGAGGTGTGTGTCCCATCCTTGAAAATTGCTGACCCAGCCCACATCTTATTTTATAATTGAGGTGCCAAGAGCAGGGAAGGGCCAGAACCTAACTTGGGTCTCCTCAGTCCCAGTCCTGCATTCTTTTTTATTATTATTATTTGAGACCGAATCTCACTCTGTCTCCCAGGCTGGAGTGCAGTGGTACAATCTTGGCTCAGTGCAACCTCCACCTCCCAGATTCAAGTGATTCTCCTGCTTCAGCCTTCTGAGTAGCTGGGATTACAGGCACCTGCCACCATGCCCAGCTAGTTTTTGTATTTTTAGTAGAGACGGGGTTTCACCTGCATTCTTTACCCCTGCTCTTGGGGACAGTTCCCAAGCAACCGAGTATTTCTGAGAATCATGTGCAGACAATAGCCAGTCAGCGTGTGTTGCAGGAAGGCAGCGCATTAGCGATAGGAAATGCAGTAAGTACAGAATGGGCACAAATGGCCAGGTAATGGAAAGTGTGGTGATTAGAGGTTTTCTGTTTTGTTCTTGATGGAATTGACTCATTGTCCTCTCTGTCTTGCTTTTGTCATTATTTACTCCAATGCTCTGTCCTTACCCTGGGTTCTTCTGAGCCCAGCTGCAGAGAGACCAGTAAAGACCGATCCAGTGGCTGCTGCTATGAAGGAAGCAAGTAGTTATTAACAGATACATACATGTCAGTACTGTGTTTTTCAAAATAACCATTCTCTTATGCAGAGAGACACTTTTCCACAGCACCTTTCCACTTCTCTGTGTATTTGCTTACTGCTACCGGATGGCTACCTCTAAGTGTCAGATTTGCTCAAAATAGAGACAGTAGAGCTGTAATAAGTTGAAAACTCAGGTAAAATATGTGCTGTAGTTTTAAAAGAGTATATTAACAACATGCTTTTAACTATGTAAAAGCATATATACAAACACACATACTAGATTTTATCAATCCTGACATGATTAGTTTTAAATTGAATGCTCCATTAAGAAAGAAAAATGCTCTCAATATATTGTAAGATACCACTGATTGTAACACATGTCCCAGTGTCAGAGCTTTTGGGAAAATGTATATCTTAGAATGAATAGAAGATACGATATAAGTAGGATGGAAAGATATAAAACAAAATATTAATAGTCATCTCCCTGGGTATTTTGACCAATTGTGGGCAATTGTTAATGTTCTTCTTCTCTTCCAAATTTTCCATAAAAAGATTATTGCTGGGCAAGATGGCTCATGCCTGTAATCTCAACAAGGTGGCCAAGGTGGGTAGATCGCTTGAGCCCAGGAGTTCAAGACCAGCCTGGGCAACTGGCGAAACCTCATCTCTACAAGAAATACAAAAATTAACTGCATGTGGTGGTGTTCACCTGTAGTATGTACCTATAGTCCCAGCTACTCAGGAGGCTGAGGTGGGAGGATTGCTTGAGCCCCAGGAGGTCGAGGCTGCAGTGAGCTGAGATCACCCCACTGCACTTCAGCCTGGGTGACAGAGTGAGACCCTGTCTCAAAAAAAAAATTATTATCATTCTGATAATCATAAAATAAAACAGCATGATATCCGGATTATATCATCATTTCTTTACACATCTTCTTTAGACCTGAGTGTCTTAGAAAGGGATGGTCTTATGTTCTTGCAAATATTCAATCTATAGGGAGGCTTCCAACTTGAAGGTGAGTGAGTAGAATGTCCCCTGGGATGGCTGTTACCATTTTGTTTTTCATGATTAGACCAATAAAAGCTTTCAGCCTTGCCCTCAAGACTCCCCTTTCCTGGAATAAGACCACCTTTTCAGGCAAGGATAGTCTAATGCCACAGATTAGGCTGAGGACAATTTTCAAGTTGTAGCTATTTGACTACTCCCTCCCTCTCCTGTGGGAGCCTCTCTCTTATCTTGTAGACCCAGGGGCAGGGAGGTGACATAGGTGGCTCTGAGAATCAGAAGCAATCTCATCAGACAGGTGGCTCTGTCATTAGGAGAGTTTGCCCTTCATCGTCTGCATTCTTACCAGTGTGGTGGTGACATTTGAGAACATGTAGTCACCTTCTCTCCAAAGTTAGTGGAATTAGAATTGTTCTGCTGCTGAAAAGGTGGGTCAGAGGGGGAAAGAAAAGATGGATAAGTGTAACCTGAGTGGATATATGGATAAGAAGAGATTAGTCAAATTGGCTGCTGCCATACTTCCTGGTTCCCTTTACTGCATCCTTTTCCACAGAGCACGTACATGGGGCTGTGTAATGAAATCCCCAGGGCATTCCCTGATGGGCAGACCTAGAAAGCACATCCTTCTTTTCTAGCACTAGTGACACCATTTACATGTATAGGAATCCTTTTATTGGAAGCTATTCTATAAAGTACTTGGTTTGTCCCCCTCTTTCCCATAGCTCTGGGCTGTGCACTTGTATGTGTGGCTGCTTGGTGCCTCTTTTCCTCTTGCCCTGAAATCCCATGAAACCACACCTTGTTGGCAAGTCATATATCATTAGCAGGATGCTTTGCTCAGAACGGATTATTTCCCTGCTGGGTTAACAGCACCTGCATTGGAATTGAAATTCTTGGATAGCACAATGGTATTTGCAAATAAATGTTTTGCATTGTGATGCTACAACAAATGGATTTTGCTTGGAATACGTATCACTTTCCAATGAGAGGTTGACGCAGGGCTATCATAGGGAGGCTTTATTATATTTATGTATTTGTCATGTCTTCTCTAAAGTCAAACGAGGTAGACATCATGCCAAATGGGTTTTCTTGTTTTTTGTTTTTTGTTTTTTTGAGACAGAGTCTCACTCTGTCGCCCAGGCTGGAGTACAATTGCGCTATCTCGGCTCACTGCAACCTCCGCCTCCTGGGTTCAAGCGATTCTCTTGCCTCAGCTTCCCGAGTAGCTGGGATTACAGGCGCCTGCCACCATGCCCAGCTAATTTTTGTATTTTTATTAGAGATGGGGTTTCGTCATGTTGGTCAGGCTGGTCTCCAGCTTCTGACCTCGTGATCCCCCCGCCTCGGCCTCTCAAAGTGCTGGGATTACAGGGGTGAGTCACTGCGCCCGGCTGGGATTTTTTAATGTATAAATCTTCATGCCAGAGTCAAAGCAGGACAGGGCACTAGAGTGCGAGAGAAAGGTCATTCCTCCAGCGTATTCTAGAGGGAATACTATATTTTTAAACATCTTGCTGCCTTCATAATTGGTTTTCCTTTTTTAGAACTTAAATATATATTGTGCCTTCCCCCCCCCCCAAAAAAAATAAATTTTGGCAACAAGAATAAGTTTTAGGAAAATAAATATAAATCATAATTCAAAAATAATTGCAAATCAAATCACACCGATTTATAAGTATGCTAAGTGTCAAGCTTTTAAAAAGTGTACATTTTAATTAGATGTTGTCGTTCAATCTTCCATTCTCTCAAATCTGTGTCCAGCTCTTAAGGTTTTTGATTATCCACCCTTCCCTTAGTAGCTAATACATCCACTTCTTTTAAAGGGTCTGTACTTCTCAGTTTGCTTGCACTTTTTTTTACCTCGGTCTTCTAAAACGTATCATGTTTTCAACCCACTTTTTCTAGAATTCTCTTTTGTAGTCATGTCTTACCTTGTTCTTAATGCTTCAGCTCAACTTTCTGTCTTGGGAAGTATGGATTTATTCCTAGCATTACTTCTGCTTCTTTGAAGACAAAGTCATATTAGCCGTGTTATATTTAATCCTCTTTTTATCCCCAGCTTTTTAGTTTTAATCTTTCTCTCTCTTATTCCTGATTATATTTTGTATTACTAAAACCTTTTTGATTGGATGTTACTTCAGCCCATCTTTTATTGGTGCATGTTCTTAAACACTGGCTCATCTTGACTCATGAATGCCTAGTTCTGTTTCAATTTCTTCAAACATCTTCGTTCAGATGGTGTACCCTAGAGTGACAGTGGCAGTCTTTTCAGACACATCCTAGCACAAACAGATTTAAGGATCCTTTGCAAACCACAATTACTTCTATATAGGCCAAATAGCAACCACAGGGAAACTTTATAATCAGAAGATCTGGATAATTCATTATCTTGGATCTGCTGCTGACAGAGTTTAGGGAAATCACATGACCTCTCAACCCCATTTTTAAAATTTATTAAATGAGAGGCATTGAATAAGTTAATGATTTCCAAAGTGTTTCAAAGCCTTGGGAGTCGATAGGGAAGTATTGAGGAATTAGAGGAGAGAAAGGGCATTTCCTTCAACTCTTACATATTGGCTTCCCTCAGATTTGATTTGAAAAAGGTTTCATAGCACTTTTAAAAAGAATCTAAAAACCTGCTATTTTCCCAGGTTTTTGGATTCTGTGAGCCAGTGGGATTTCTATAAATTAGATTGGCCAGTATATGGAAGAGGTACACATACCAGTCCTGTCTGCCAGATGTAAAGACACGAAATGAGGCAAATACCATCTATGACTGTAATTACAACACTAAAAAAAAAAAAAAAAAGGAAGGATATAAACTAAACAAAAACCCCAAACAAACAAAAACAGCTCTTTAAACAGCTGTAGCACCGTAACTACTCACATCTTATTCTGGTGGAGCCCTGGTCTGGGCCAGCCCAGGGTTGAAGGAGAGGTTATCAGCAGCTATTAGAAAAGGTACTTTCTGAAGCCCTGTTCATCAGAAAACAGTCATGAATCATGTGTTTGTTATACAGTGGGGACTGAAAAGAGCTTGCAGAGTTGTTCGAGATGTTGATTTCATTTAGTTAATTTTAAAAATTTCTTTTGGTTTTTAAAAATATTCATAGATTTGGTTAGGTTTTAAGCAGGCATTGTTCCAGAATTAGCATACGAAAACGTTCACATTTCATCCTATTTGAATCTGTCATCCTCATCAAGATCTGAATATTTTAAGCAAGGTACCTCCATAAGAAGTTTCCCAGCCTTGACGATTACATCTAGAAGAAAAAGCACAATGAGAGGGTGAATACACTAGTGGCTCAGTAATGCTGGTAAAGGAATGGATGTAAAGTGCTGTCAGAATTGGACTCAGTCAGGGAGATTGAGCCAATTTTCAGATCATGTAATGTGGATTTGATATGATGGAAAGACATCAGATCCCATTAGACCACATATGGATTTGCTTGGAAGTTAAATGGAGCCTCATTGGTCTTTGGAAAGGAAAAGCTATTGGTCATTTTCAAAGTTTATAATATACTTGCATGCTTGTTGACATTTAAGACCCCCTACATTGCTCTAAAAATTGAAAAGCATTCTAGAGTACTTAATTTTATCAGAAGATTAATTGTTTATTAACATATTATGTTAGTATATAATTAACATATTCAAGATCTTCTACTTTTGCTACAATGACATCGAGGCATTACTATATCAGCTAATATAGATATATAGGTATCAGGATGTTGAAACTTTTATAATCCATTGATGTTAGTTAGGCAACTTGGTTGCAAACAACATAAAGTTACTCTCGTTAACTTAAGCCAAGGAGGAATTGATTAGAAGAGAATCAGGTTACTCACAGTTGAATGAGAAAGCCGGGGATCCAAGCTCAGGCAGAAATTAGGGGAGAACAAGGGCACAGCCACAATCTTTTCCCAAAATGGTCTGGTTAAGCCATTGCTGCCATTGGTACCAGCATCTCCAGCCTCTCAATCTGGTGTGGCATTTAAGCCAGTTGATCCTGTGCCTCTGGGTCACCCCACAGTGTTCCGAAACTGCACTGAGCCTATGACTGGTTATACTCCTTAGTGTCAGTGGGGAAGGGAGTGGGATGTGGTGGCAAGTTTGTCCCCTTTCAAGCCGAGTAATGAACCAAGAAACCTGAGTACAGTGGTCTCAGGCCTGGTTCCAATTAGCTAAGTGATATGGGGCAGATTGCTCTCTGCTGGGCCTATCTGTCCTCATCTATAAAGAGAGGGGATTTTGATGACAATGTCAGCCCCATGGCTCTGTGACCACAGTCTTCCTTCTAGGAATAAAATAAAAATATAAATAAGATAATAGAAGCAGATGGATCTCTAATACATGCCTTTTGGTTAGAGTGATAAGCTGAAACCATCTGAAATACAGATATGGGAAAGCTGAATTTAAGTACTGTTGTTATAAAGTAGTAATTGCATAGCAGAGTATCAGACTAAATATGGACTTGGGAGTCAGCTACATCTTGCTTCAAGTGTTGCTTCCACAGCTCTATCCCATACTTGTGGAGTGACTTGGGGAAAAGTTCTGAGACTTGTTTCCTCATCTGGGACGTAGAATATTACTACTTGACTTGTACTGTTGATGTGAAGATTAAATGAGGCAACATACATAAAAGTGCCCGGTACTTAGGAAGTATTCTGCAAAGGTTATTACTTCCCTTCCCAGATGCCTGGGGATCTGCTTCTGTAGTACTGCTCTCTAATTCTCTCCCTTGAGTACAGGGAATTAAATGGTAATTTAATGAGCATTTGCCCAAGATAAGGCACAGTTCTAGGCTTTGGGCCACGCCCTGTGTGGAATATAAAGAAAAATCAGAGCTTGCAGTTGAGCCATAGAGATCACAGGCCAACATTTCCCTGTGCCATACTTTCTGAATTCAGATCAGGGGCACTGTGGGATTAAGAGTTGCAGCCTACACAATACCAAACTTAGCAGTTACGTTTTTGTCGTTGTTGCTTTACATTTTTATTGTAAAATGAAATATGAGTGATCATATAAAACAAGTATATAGCCTATTGAATTATTTTAAAGCAATAGTTTGCATAGATAGATGACAAATATGAAAGATGCTTTCGGGGTGTGTGTGTGTTTTTGTTTTTTTGTTTTTTGTTTTTGTTTTTGTTTTTGAGACAGTGTCTTGCTCTGTCACCCAGGCTGCAGTACAGTGGTGTAATCTCAGCTCACTGCAACCTCTGCTCCAGGGTTCAAGCAATTCTCCTGCCTCAGCCTCCCAAGTACCTTGGACTACAGGCAAGCACCACCACGCCTGGCTAATTTTTGTATTTTTAGTGGAGACAGGGTTTCACCATGTTGGCCAGGCTGGTCTCAAACACCTGACCTCAGGTGATCCGCCCACCTCAGCCTCCCAAAGTGCTGATATTACAGGCATGAGCCACTGCACCTGGCCTGTTGTTTTTTTTTTTTATCACACATTAACATAAGAATCTTTGTGCTGTAGCAGAAAGAACACTCTTAGTAAATCTAGGTTCTAGTCCCGGCTCATCAATTCCTATTACCTTGCATGGGCCACATAACCTGTTATAACAGAAGTTTATTCATCTGAAAATGAGCTACCATACCAGAGTGTGAGAAGAGATATATGAAAAGCACTTTATGAATTATAAAACACCAAACAAAGCATCGTTATATTGCCTCTATTAACCATCATATAAAGGAATTTAAAATTGGGATCTTCACATTATGAATATGATTGACTTTTAAATCCATCTGTTGAAGGAACACATCTCATTATCAAATAAGGGCTGGTATGTGCTTGAGGCCATAGAGAATAATTTATATAAAGACCTCCATTTTAAAGGAATTTAGGATTAAAAGTAGACAAGTTGAAAATCAGTGTATGTTTCTAATGGTAAATGTTTCTATAAATTAATGTCATGTTTCCCTTATATATTTATAAAATTAATACTTTTTAAATGCAAAGATAAAATTTATAATGTCCTATGTATGATATTGTTTAGTTGTGGAACACTCATGAATGACTTACAGTTTCAAAATTCATAAACTTGAACTTAATTTTTTTAGTTCCTAGACTACATTCTCCTAGGAGAGAATGTACTAAACACACTTGCCAAAGATGTGAATTGTGACCTTTGTTAATATTCTTCTTTCCATGAAACCTTGACTCACTTGGGACAGCGAAATCGGTCAAACCCATCTCACTGAACTAAGTCATAATGAATGCATCTGTTTCTAACCTTTCCTGGCTTCCTCTGACTTAGTGAACAAGGAGAGAGCTAAATCCTGAATCTCCTTTAGTGTCCCTGCTTTTCCTGCCTTAACAAGCCGCAAATCATTTGCTTTTTCTTAAATAAGTCTTGTGCCTTTACTTCTTTGTCCTCCTTTCATTTGCACAGGCCATGCAGGACGCGTTGGCAGACCTTCCAGAATGGTATGGAATAAAAGGCATGCAAGCCCACTGGATCGGGGACTGTGTGGGCTGCCACCTGGACTTCACATTAAAGGTGATTAAGTAATAGCAGCTCCAGCAATTCATGATCACAAATCTCTACATTTGGGACTCATTGAGTAAACCAGCAACTTGAGACTCCACAGCACCACAGTCCAAACATGCACAATTTTAAATTTTCTAGTAGCCACATTTTTTAAAAGTGCAAAAAACAGATGAAATGAATTTCAATAACATATTTTATTTAACCCATTACAACCAAAATGATTCCATTTCAAGATGGGCTCAATAAAAAATGATTTATTAAAGAAAGAGTTTACGTTTTAGTACAGTCTTTGAAATCTGTGTTCTCCATTTATAGTACATACTAGCCATATTTCAAGTGCTATGATTCATAGCCGCATATTGCTACTGGCTACCATATTGGTCAGCACAGACACAGAGGGTCTTCATGGGGTCCATGAACTCCCTGAAATTTTATGTGCAAAATGTTTGGGCATTTTCCTGAGTAATGGGCCCATTACTCTCATTGTAGTCTCAAAGGGGTTCATGTCACAAAGCAGATTAAAAGCCAGGGAAGCAGAAGCTAACTGTGACATCATTTCAAAACTAGATAGACTTAGAGCTTAGGGATTGTGTTTGAAACTGCTGTGGAAACATTGCTGAAAGGTCACAACGTAAGGCCCACCTATTCTAGAAGGGGTCCCTAAAACTTCTCTGTCTCTACTGACTAGAGAGTTGTTCTATTGATATTTTTTTACCTGGGCATTCTTTTTTTATCCTTCTGATTTCTCCTTCTGTCATCAAGAGTCTTCTGCTCTGTTCATTTAGTGTCAAACCTGCCCTCACCTTCATCTCCGTCAAAACCTTTAGGAGGAGGAAGCAGCAGCTGAGACAAAGTTGGCCTTCCTTTCTAGACTCTTGCCTGCTGACAACCATACCTGGTGTCTGCAAGCACCTGCCACTTGCCACTGAGCTCATAATTCCCTGTGCAGCCTCCTCACAAAAGTGATCCAACTTACTCCAACTGCAAACGTGGAAAGCCTCCCATAAGGGAGTGTGTACTTTGGAAACATTCCAATGACAAATCCTAGACTGAGCTTTTCCTCTTACTGCTTTCCCAAGAAGGTGGCGAGAGTTTTGAAATTCAGTCCTGCTGTGACTTGTGTTTAAAGTCACAAGGCCTCCGCAAGGCTGTCTCTTTCAGGGCCTTTGCATTTGTCTGAGTCTGGTCCTCAGGTCGAAGGCCTTTGCTTCTTAACTAGCGTTCAGTGTGGGTCTCTTGGCCTGCCAGCTATTGTGTGTGGAATATCTTCTACACTTTCTTCTTTGCCCAACACTTTACTGTGAACATGTTTTTATCTCCATTCCTGGACCCACCTGAAAATGAGATGGGGCAACATAGTGTCTCAGGAAGGAAGCATCTCAGTCCTACAGGGTAGGCCACATCTATGCCTCTGTGTCCCCAATTCTGGCTCCATTGGTGACACCTAATTGGCAGTTGGGCCGTGTGGTAGACTGTCTTTTAGTTCATCATTGGCACTCTGTCAGTGTGTTTGAATAAATGCATGAAGGAAGTAGCACCTGTCCACTCTGTGTCCTCCATGTCTGTCACATTAATTGGCACTCAGTGGTTGGCTAATGTGTGCCTCTTCCTTAAAAGGCATTTTAACCAGCTCTAGGGACTCATAGTCATGAACTCAGCTCAGGCCATCCTTTCGCTCTTCAAAACAGTAATAACCTTGGTGCCTGTTTTTCTTGTTAGAAGAGTAGATGCCTTTATTATTATTATTTTTTTTACTCTACCCTTATATGCTTGAAGAAAATACAGCTTCTTCCTCAGAACACAAACACTATAACACTAATAGTTATTTTTGATTTGTAAACAAAGGAGCCAGAAAAACCAGGGAAGTATCTTTCTGAGCATTCTTGGACCACCTTCAACTTGGGAATGCCTGCATGCCTGGTGTGGGGCAAGTGGTAGGGGGTGTTTCTGAAAGAGGAACTGTGATCCTCTTCTCACCTTCTGCCAGGCTGAATCCCCACACCCCTGGCCCAGTGGTCAGAGCTGTGGTCACTGTTGGGGAATGAGGAGGGAAGGGGAAGGGGATACAGTTAGGGAGCAACACAGCCCAAAGGGAGGACTGAGAAATGACATCACTCTTCTTTCCTACCACCAGGTTTATGGGCAAGCCACGGGAGAAAAGCTGACTGCCTATACGGCCACCCCTGAAGCCATTTATGGCACCTCCCATGTGGCCATCTTGCCCAGCCACAGACTCCTACATGGGCACAGCTCTCTGAAGAAAGCCTTGAGGATGGCCCTTGTCCCTGGCAAAGGTGAGCTGGCAAGTTATGGCTCAGGTGGTAGGATTGCCACCTTACATTTAGATGGCGCCTCCCAGAGTTCAAGATCCTTTCCTGTATATCTTGCGTGGGTTGTTCTTTGCCTTAGCCTTATTTTTTATGTTTTTATTTTGAAACATGAGGATAAAAAAGAGCTCTGAAAATATTTTTATTACCCCTGGTTTCTCCATGAGTTACTAGTTTGTCTGTGTCTTGAGCTTCTGATTGAAAGCTCAGCTCTCTCCCTTTCAGTATAATCTAAAGTTCTTTTCTCCTAGTTATAAATTAGGAGAAGATATAGGAATCTATTCTATTAGGAATAAAATCTCCTAATTTATAATTTCACCATCAACTAAAACTACACTGTCAGAGACCAGAGGGAAGCCAGTAAGAATGAGAGCAAACTTTTCCAACTCAATTTTATTGTTTTAAAGAATTCACGTGGTCATCTGAGCAGTGTCCTGCTCCGTACAGATTTTTAACATACCTGCTTTATGAATGGATCAAGCTGACCTAGAATTGGCATATCAAGTTGTACTTGGTCTGTGTAGATTTGAAGATTCTGTGGTTGCAAGCAACAGATTCCATCTCTAACTAACCCAGAGGAAAAGGAGAACACATTGGAAGGCTGTGGGGAAGACCATTGCTAGAGGAACAGCTGAAGAGCCAGTCTGAAAGAGGACTTGGAGAGTGCAGCCCCAAGAGTTTGGAGAGCAGGAACTCACAGACAGTGCCCTGAGTGCCACTGTCAGTAATTCTGCTCTAACCTGAAGCACTTGGTTCAAGACTCTTCTTGCAGGGAAAGGTGTTTGACTGCTGTAAATGGGGCCCCCAGCCTCTTTCTTGGCAAAGAGAGACCAGGCACCTTCCGTGGTAGACCACAAAGATTGTCCCCAGGGAGGGAGGGGGAGCTCTCCAAAACAAACTTGAGGGCTCTTACCAGATAAGGGGATATGAAGCCTGGGTAGGCGAAAAGAAGTCCATTCTAAGTTAGAAGTAAGTCTCTGAAGTAATTTAAATATTTCCACAAATATCTCATCCCTATTCTCTTTCATGAACTATAAACTTCAACCCAAAGTATACAATCTGAATTATTGGGGTCTGAAATAGCATTTGACTAAAAAAAATGTTTTGGATGATGGTATTAAGTTGCCATCTTTGAAATGACCAAAATGAAACATTTCCTAATACTAGGTTGGAGGGACAGACAATGTCATCCCAATTTCTCTCTGCTTAAGACTTTGTTTACTTAGACCATTAAAGCCAGATTCAAATCAGTGAGCACTTTCTAAAGAGCCTGCTGCGTGCACTCTTGGTGGGGCGTAGATGAGCCATTCCAGTCTTAACTGGATGCCCCAGAGAGGCAGAACAGAGGACAGCCAGATGCATATGCCACTCACCCCACACAAGGCAGATGTCACCTCTCAGTTTCACCTCTTTGCAATATGCATTGAAATAGAGAAAAGAGTCTTTTGAGTTAAAATTTCTATGCGTGCTTATAAAGCCCAATATAGCTATCTCTCAGGTTTATTTTCTCTCCTTGCTCAAAAGAAAAACTGGGTATGTTTCAACTGTTTAGTTTAAAGGGAAATCTCATAGTTTTACTCTCATGAGCAATTTGATATTCCTTGAGGGATATGGTAGCTGAATAATATCTAAAATTGAAAAACTAAAACATGTAAACATCTCTAGCCCTTACATTTTCTCTTATGGCTAATTTGGGGACACAAATGAAAATAAGGTACTATTAATAGGGGAGCTATAATTTGTTAATAAGCTAACAAATTATAGAGGATGGAGTTCCTGAGATGAAAGGCACTGTATAAATTCAAAGCATTTTCATATGTAGGAAATGGAGAAATTTTTTAGTACACACAGACAGCACTGTTTTCATGAACACATGGATATCGACACACCTGACCTGGCCTAGTCATTTCATTTTGGCAAATTTAGTGCCAAGTGTAATGTTCCATTTGAAGGGCTCATTAGTTACTTTCTCCCCTCTTTTTAATAATCTCTGAAATTATTCCAAATGGAACATTACACTTGGCAGTACAATTTTCCAATTCTAATTTTCAGAGTAGAAATACTCTTTTTGCAGATGTCAATATATTCAAAATCTCTAGATTAATTTGCACATCAAGTCTCTGGATTTTTGACATCATAGTCACAGAAGGCCAGTACAGTGCATTGAGTGTAATACAATATTCCCAAAAGGTGAATTCAGATTACCTAGGAATGTATGATTTATGCCTCTTCTGGCCTTTGGGATTACATTTTGAACCAGGATGTTGTATCACTGCTGTCATTTACCATTGCTGACCACCTCATTTTTTTTTTTTCATTGAATGTCAGATTTTAAGGATGATTTGTGTTAAAGCAGTGACCACCAAGTGTCATGGCAGCAGCACACAGTTGTGACTAAATTTATCACTTGCAGGAGTTTCAGTTCTCAAACATGAGCTCCTGTAGTTGCTAAGTTTATTTCTACATATCAGCTCCTGATTTGGCCCGAGATGACCAAGATTCTCGTCCTAGATCCATCCATATGACTTAAGGAAGGTCACGTAAGCTTTGTAAGTTTACACTTCCTGGCAGAGCCTGTATTGGGGCTGTCAGCCAAGGTGCTCTTGGAGGACTTTGTGGGTAGAGAAGGAGCTTTGAGGGGCCCTGTGGAGGAGAGTGACACATATGGCCAGGGTGATGCTAGAGTGGCAGGCTGGCTGACCCCATTAATTGTGGAAAGAGATGGCGAGGCCCCCAGAACAGCAGGGGTCAAGATGGAGGGAGGGAACAGGTCTGAGAAGTATGTGGAAGGCTGCGAGGGTGGAGGATCCCTGGATGATTTCTTGATTTCTAGCCTGGCCAACTGGGTTGCCGATGTTATTGACTAAATGTACTGTTTTGTGCTTAGCATCCTTAATTTGGCACAGATTCCTTTAAGAAAGGAAAAAAAGCCAGGTGCTCCCCTAGAGCTCTTGAAATTTAGTTTATTTCCATAATCATTGACGTCGCCTCCTTTTCTCAGCTGACCAAATCTGACTTAAGTCATGTTATGTAAGCTCTGACTTGATAGGAACTAGAAACCATAAAAGGCATCAATGGGGAAATATCATCAGAATTCTAGAAGCTGTTCTGTCTTTTCCTGAAATCTTTTCTTGCATTCCTAATATTAAAATATTCAAACCCTGGGGCTTTGGAACCACACACTTCAGCTCTGAGTCACCAACTATCTAAACAATGCATTTTTTGCTGAAAGGGCAGATGAGGTCTTTCTAAAGGACAACTTGGAACTCTGTTGTTAGTGACACATTACAGGCACATTAGAGAGCAAGAGCCTCCCTGGAAGCCCCAGGACATTAAATAATAATTAATTGCTCACTATTGTTTTGCCCTTGTCTCCATAGTATCCATATGGGGTGAGGACAAAGGGTGAGAGCAGATCTGTAATTCTGGGGTGATGGTTTGGTTTTCCATCAAACTGTTTCAAGTAGAATTCTTTGATGTTATGTGAAGGGAAAAGCTTCTGTGCTCAAAAAATCTGGAATAAACAAAAATAAACAGGTATCTTTGCTTTGGACTTCTCAGAACCTTTCCTGTGCTAATGTGCACTGCGACTGTCTGAGAGAGGAAGTATAGGCACTCTTGTCACACCCAGTTGACCACGGAGCCCTGTTTCCATGCAGTATCCCTAGGAACTAGTTATATGGACGGCTGCCTTGGTGAAAACCAAATGAAAGTCATTTGTCTGTTTTTCCAGAGGTCGTGAGAGACCTGCCTTCTTTCCAGTGGGTGCCCTAAGAGCAAAGGACAGATACCTTTTTGTCTGGAATGTTTCCTTTGTAATTACTGAAGTGTTTTGCTGTTATCTAACTACTATGTGAAATGCTTCAGTTTCTTCAGATTTCACTTTCTTGGATTCCTGCATCACATCACTAGCACAGGAGTGATTACTGAACACATTAGTAATTAGGAAGGAAACAAGAAATATGGAGAACACTAGAGACCTATTCAGGAACTTTGGATTTTAATTGTGTTGTTTCTAGGAAATAGATTTTGACCAAGTATAGCATGCGAGCTGCTACCATGCATTCATTGCAAATCTGCTAATATTTAGGTTCAAAGACCAATTTTTGTCCTAACTGAGAAACTGGTATAATATAACTTTTACATGTAATAAGAAGCAGTTCAACTCTTTCAAGCAGTACACTGCATTTTTTTATATTACTTTCTTTTGTAACAGCTGAGCATACCATATAATAACCTACTTAATATATACAATTCCATGGTTTTTAATATATTCACAAATTTAAACAACCATCCCCATAGTCAATTTTAGAACATTTTCATCATCCCAAAAAGAAATCTCAGACCCTCTGGTAGTCATCCCTCCCCGATTCTTGCCTAATCTTCAGCCCTAGGCAGTCACTAATCTACCATCTGTCTCTGTAGATCTGCCTATTCTGGACATTTCATGTAAATGGAACCAAATACAATATTTGTCATCTTATTGTCTGGCTCCTTTCACTTAGCATAATGTTTTCTTTCCCAGTAATACTTCATTGTATGAATAGGCCACATTTTATTTATCCATTTTATTAATTGATGGACATTTGGGTTATCTCTACTTTTTTACTACTGTTATAAATGATGCTTCTATGAACATTAATAAAGATTTTTGTGTGAATGTATGTTTTTATTTCTTTGGCAATATACCTAGGGGTAGAATTGCTGGGCCATGAAGTTTAAGGAACTCAGACTATTTTCCAAAGTGGCTTCACCATTTTACATTCCCACCAGCAGTGTATGAGAATTCCAGTTTCTCCACATCATTACCAACACTTCTTATTGTCTGTGGTCATTTTGATTATGGTCATGCTAGTGGATATGATGTGATACCTCAGTGTAGTTTTAATTTGCATTTCCCTGGTGGCTAACGTTCTCAAGCATCTTTTCATGTGTTTATTGGCCATTTATATGTCTTCTTTGGGGAAATGTCTATTCAGTTCTCTTGCCCCTTTTAAAAAATTCATTTTTATTTTAATTTTTAATTTTAGTTTGTCTTTTTATTATTTTAACCATTTTTTATATATTCTAGACACTAGTCTCTTATCAGATATGTAATTTGCTAAGTTATTCTCAACTTCTGAGAGTTTGTCTTCATGGTGCCCTTTGAAGCACAAGTTTTTCATTTTGATGAAATTCAGTTTGTCTATTTTTTCTTTTGTTGCTTTTGCTTTTGGTGTTATATCTAAAACGCTATTGCCTAATAAAAGGCCACAAAGATTTATATGTATTTTATTTTCTAAGAGTTTTGTACTTTTAGATCTTACAATTGGATCTTTAATCCATTTGGAGTTAATTTTCATATATGGCATGAAGTAAGGGTCCAACTTCATTCTTTTGCACATGGTCATGTTACTTTTTAACTCATGTTCCCACATTATCTTAAAAATCAGGCTGCTTCTGCCTCTTTATTTTCTGGCCTTCACCTAATATGCTATCAGAAAACATTTCTGTGTTTTTATGCAGGCTTCACAATTGTTTTTTAATCCATACATAATGTCCTATCAACTCAACGTACCTTAATATCCTAAATCTTTCCCATCATGTTGAACACTGGGCTTTCTTCATGTTTGGAGCTGTTATGGAGATAACTGCTGTGACCATTTATGTCCACATGGCTCTTTGCTTCATAGAATTTTCCTTAGGAGATATTCCCAAGTGTGGGGTTTTTTTGGTCAAAGGTTGCAAACATTTTTCTATTTTTCTATTTTCTTTTTTTTTTTTTATTATACTTTAGGGTTTTAGGGTACATGTGCACAATGTGCAGGTTTGTTACATATGTATCCATGTGACATGTTGATTTCCTGCACCCATTAACTCGTCATTTAGCATTAGGTGTATCTCCTAATGCTGTCCCTCCCCCCTCCCCCCACCCCACAACAGTCCCCGGAGTGTGATGTTCCCCTTCCTGTGTCCATGAGTTCTCATTGTTCAATTCCCACCTATGAGTGAGAACATGCGGTGTTTGGTTTTTTGTCCTTGCGATAGTTTACTGAGAATGATGTTTTCCAGTTTCATCCATGTCCCTACAAAGGACACGAACTCATCATTTTTTATGGCTGCATAGTATTCCATGGTGTATATGTGCCACATTTTCTTAATCCAGTCTATCGTTGTTGGACATTTGGGTTGGTTCCAACTCTTTGCTATTGTGAATAGTGCCGCAATAAACATACGTGTGCATGTGTCTTTATAGCAGCATGATTTATAGTCCTTTGGGTATATACCCAGTAATGGGATGGCTGGGTCAAATGGTATTTCTAGTTCGAGATCCCTGAGGAATCGCCACACTGACTTCCACAATGGTTGAACTAGTTTACAGTCCCACCAACAGTGTAAAAGTGTTCCTATTTCTCCACATCCTCTCCAGCACCTGTTGTTTCCTGATTTTTTAATGATGGCCATTCTAACTGGTGTGAGATGGTATCTCACTGTGGTTTTGATTTGCATTTCTCTGATGGCCAGTGATGATGAGCATTTCTTCATGTGTTTT
>NW_026652283.1:83705660-83869422 GCF_009828535.3 Hylobates moloch | reverse complement strand
GTCCTTTCTGTTTGTTAGTTTTCCTTCTACCAGACAGGACCCTCAGCTGCAGGTCTGTTGGAGTTTACTAGAGGTGCACTCCAGACCCTGTTTGGCTGGGTGTCAGCAGCGGTGGCTGCAGAACAGCGGATTTTCGTGAGACCACAAATTCAGCTGTCTGATAGTTCCTCTGAAAGGTTTGTCTCAGAGGAGTACCCGGTTGAATGAGGTGTCAGTCTGTCCCTACTGGGGGGGTGCCTCCCAGTTAGGCTGCTCAGGGGTGAGGGACCCACTTTAGGAGGCAGTCTGTCCGTTCTCAGATCTCCAGCTGCATGCTGGGAGAACCACTACTCTCTTCAAAGCTGTCAGTCAGACAGGGACATTTAAGTCTGTGGAGGTTCTTGCTGAGTTTTTGTTTGTCTGTGCCCTGCCCCCAGAGGTGGAGCCTACAGAGGCAGGCAGGCCTCCTTGAGCTGTGGTGGGCTCCACCCAGTTCGAGCTTCCTGGCTGCTTTGTTTACCTAAGCAAGCCTGGGCAATGGCGGGCGCCCCTCCCCCAGCCTCGCTGCCGCCTTGCAGCTTGATCTCAGACTGCTGTGCTAGCAATCAGCGAGACTCCGTGGGCACAGGACCCTCCGAGCCAGGTGCGGGACACAATCTCCTAGTGTGCCGTTTTCCAGGCCCGTTGGAAAAGCGCAGTATTAGGATGGGACTGACCCGATATTCCAGGTGCCGTCTGTTTCCAAACCCTTTCTTTGACTAGGAAAGGGAACTCCCTGACCCCTTGCACTTCTCGAGTGAGGCAATGCCTCACCCTGCTTCGGCTCGCGCACAGTGCGCTTCACCGACTGTCCTGCACCCTCTGTTAGGCACTCCCTAGTGAGATGAAACCGGTACCTCAAGCAGAAATGCAGAAATCACCCGTTTTCTGTGTCGCTCAGGCTGGGAGCTGGAGACCGGAGCTGTTCCTATTCGGCCATCTTGGCTCCACCCCTCTATTTTTCTATTTTCTATTTCTATTTCTACATGGTTTCTGAAAGGGCTATATCAATTTATAGTGCCATATCCAATGATGTATGCATTTCACAGCGACTTCACAAACATTAGTGTCACCTTGCTAAAACGTTTTGCTAACTTATCAAATATAAAATGATAATACTTCAAGATCACTCTAATTTTCATCTCTTTTTAAAAATTAATTTGTTTTTTAAAGTCCAAGTGATATACATATATTATATGAAAAGTCAAAGAGTACTAATAATAACAAGAATAATAAAAGCAGCCTCCTTACCCAAACACTTGTATTTTAGGTATATGTTTCTTAGGATACAAGTTCAGTGGCTATGACAGAGGCTTAGACAGGAGTTTATTCTACCTACATGAAACTTTTGAGCATGTGTGATAAGTCTACTTTGTGAGGTGGTTAGGGCAGTTATCCCCTATCTTGTCTTCCTGTTCTGCCCTTCTAGAGTCTTGTCTTTCTCTGTGTTTCTAAGTTGGTCTACACTTGATCTGCGTTCCAGTGAAGTAAGAAGTGGGGAAGGGTGGGGAGAAGGGCATGCTCCTTCCCTTCGAGGCCATGACCTAGCAGTTGCTTCTGCACATCCTCCATGGCCACACCTAGCTGCAAGGGAGGCTGAACAGTGCTTCCATTAGCTAAACACAATAGCCATGTGTCCAACTCAACATTCTATTGCTGAGTTAGAAGAGGAGGCAGGTACAGGGGTCAACTGGTAGTCTGTGTCACCTGCTGTTTCTCTGGCATAGACATCCCTATCTGTATGCCTGTCCATATGCCATATATGCCAATACTGCTGTCTTTTGATTCACTAGTTCTAGATATTACCTAGTGACTTTTATTCTACCACCCCTCACCTCCCCGCCTACTGATAACGTCATATTATAATTGCAGAATTTGCAAATACACATTTCTTCTTTGAGAAAAGATAATGTGGAGGCCAGGTGCAATGGCTCATGTTTGTAATCCCAGCACTTTGGGAGGCTGAGGCAAGCAGATCATCTGAGGTCAGGAGTTCGAGACCAGCCTGTCCAACATGGTGAAACCCCATCTCTACTAAAAATACAAAAATTAGTAGGGTGTGGTGGCATGCACCTGTAATCCCAGCTACTTGGGTGGCTGAGGCACCAGAATTGCTTGAACCTGGGAGGCAGAGGTTGCAGTGAGCTGAGATCACATCACTGTACTCTAGCCTGGGTGACAGAGTGGGACCCCATCTCAAAAAAAACGAAAAGATAGTATGGAATCAGAAATATGGGTCTCTACTTTGAGAAGTGAGTCTGCACTCAGCCAGCTGCAGCAACAGGTGTCTCCCAGCGAATACATCTGTACCATGGGTGCTGGCTGGAGACCCGTTGGGGTTGCATTTCACTGTTTCCCTACCATATGTCATTCTGTGCTTCCTGACACCCAAAGTGATAAAAGATAAGAGCTGGCTTAGATGCCTATAGTCTGTCACTACTCTTTGAAATATAGACCCTGGCCAGGCACAGTGGTTCTCACCTGTAATTCCAGCACTTTGGGAGGCCAAAATGATAGGATTGCATGAGCCCAGTAGTTCGAGACCAGCCTGGGCAACATAGGGAGATCCTGGCTCTACAAAAAATTAAAAAAAAAAAAAAATTAGCTGGGTTTGATGGTACACACCTGCAGTTCCAGCTACTCAGGAAGCTGAGGTGGGAGGATCAGGGTGAGACCCTATTTCTAAATAAATAAATATCTTAAAAATAATTTAAAAAATAAATATAGATTTAATTCTTAGGCTTATTTTAGTTTTGGGGTTTGCAAAGTAGATAATTACATGAAATCTTAAAACATGGCAAGTATTATAAATAGTAAGAATTCATAAGTTATAACTGTTAGTTGCTTATATTGTAAATTAAGTCAAGTGAACTCACTAATTGTCTGCCATCTCTCATCTCTTCTTCCACTGGGACTTTACTTAGGTCATTATGCTTCCAACTCTCCATATATTCACATATATGCACATATGGCTTGTCTCCTTGTTAACAGTAGTTGTAATACACTTCATTTAGGATGATACAGTGTTAGCTGGGTACAGTGGCTCCTGCCTATAATCCCAGCACTTTGGGAGTCTGAGGTGGGAGGATCACTTGAGACCAGGAATTTTAGACCAGCCTGGGTGACATAGACCCCTGTCTCTACAAAAAAAAAAAAAAAAAATTAAATAAAAATTTAAAATAAGATGTTATTTTAAATAACAATACAATGTAATAGAATTATTGTATTGTAAAATAATACAATAATACAATGTTAGAATAAATCCAAATTAAGTGTTTTATTAGGGCCACATAAATATTGTTCAACTGAGCCAAATACATTGTCCTTTTTATATAACTTTTTATTTTTCCTAAAGTTCATAATGTCTTCTTTTTTTTTTTTCATTTACGTTGTATTCTTTGAATTTCTGGTTAAATCTTCCTGTACACCCCCCATATTTCTTTGAAACTCCTCTCAGTGCAGTTTTCTGCACGTTCCAACCTGCCAGGTAATCTATCCATTTCCTTATTTTCCCAAAGATGCTTCCCGGGGCACTATGTACTGCTCAGATCTGACCATGTCATTCTCCAGGCCTCTGCTGCAACCTGGCCTCTTAGAACTTCCCTCTGTCTTTGTTCTGTGAGTGTCCTCATACTTTTTTCTTTGTTGGATCCCTTGTTTCCTGGATCCTATGTCTGTCTCTTTCTTGATTTACCCCTTCATTTTGCTGGAACACATTCTGTAGTATCTCCTAAGAAAAGGGTAAGTGGGTAGGAAATCTTTTGTCTTAGGACGTCTGGAAATCTCTTCCCTCCTTTCTGCTCAGTCATTTTCTACTCCCTCTCCACTTCCATCTTCAAGTGTTATGATGGTTTGGAATTTCTGATGTCCCTGGTTTCACTACAGATAGACTTTGTGTTTCGCATCTTCTGTATATGTGAGGTATTTTTCAAAAGGAAAAGACGGTGATGGGAATGTCATTACTCCACCATATGGAACGCAAAAATGCTTTTTCACTTTTCATGAGCATGGAAGAACATTTTTTTCATGTGCGTATTTAATCTTTTGATTATTCACTGGTTTGAATTATCTATTAATACCCTTCAAAGGACAACTTAATAACAATTGGCAGAAAGCACAGAAGTTCTAGTGCTTATTTTTCTCACTTGTTTCCTCTGAGATTCAGATGATGTTGGTGTCTCAGTTGAGTGGCATCCACAGTTATTTGCTCTCATTTTCAGATTGCCTCACGCCCGTGATGGCTGTGAACATGCTCACCCAGCAGGAGGTCCCTGTCGTTATTTTGGCCAAAGCTGACTTGGAAGGCTCTCTGGATTCAAAAATAGGTAAGCAGCTATTAAAATGTAACCACAACAGTATATTTTGCAGATTTAGGATCAAAATACTCCCGTGTTGCTGTCATCTGGAAGAGCTGACTATAGATTCCGTGGTCTGATCTGTCTCCTCATAAAAATGAATAGCCCTTCATTTAATCATCCCTTGTTTCAGAACTACATTTTGCAAATATGCTAGGTATATTGCACTTTGCTAGTTGCTACTGAGAATAATAAGAAATATCTGACCTACAAATCTTGCCAGTAGAGTTTGTTAAGACTTGTACATATGATATGAGGAACAATGCAACTCAGATGAAAATCCAATTTCAAGACTCATAGAACCATCCCAGGTATACTACCAACTTTAAAAAAAAAAGGAAGAAAAGAAAACTCGTAGAACCAACAGCAACTGCTGGGACGAGGGTTCAGATGAAGCACAAATGATCGATGTGGGCTGGGTTTTGGTGAAGGCTTTGTGGAGGAGGCGAACTCGAGCTATTCAAGAAAAGGATTGTGAAACAGCAGTAAAATTGAAGGCATATTTAGAACTGTAAATTGGATGTCCTTGGCAGCCTTACTCATTCGTGAGCATTCTAAACTATCGTCATGTAACAGGAAGTCTGAGAATGAACAAAAAGAAGGGAACCTAAAGACAGCTCTGTCCAAAATCTGCCTCCTTTAGGACAGACCTGTGCATTTGTCATTACCAACATTCCTACTGTAGATTCCAGCCAGTCCCCAGAGTCCCGAAACCTTGCAGAGAAAGTTATTTCCACACTATTTCCTAGCACACAGAAATAGCATTTCTTCTTAAATTCACATTTTTTCCCCTCATAACACTCAGATCAGTTTTTGATGAAGTTGTTTGAAGAAACGTCAAAGCAGAAAATCGATGTTACTCTCTTCTAACCATTTAAACCTAGAAAGTGTGTTGTTTAAAGAAATAATTCCTTCTGTTACCTTTATGCATTTTACAGTTAGTAAAATTTATTAATATAACCAGCTGGGATAAACGTAAAGGCAGTTTTTATTGATGTGGCTTTTGGGGGAGTTTTTTGTTTGTTTGTTTGATATTTTGAATCAGATTACTGACACGATACTGAGAGTTTTGAAGGAAAAAAAATCAGATTTTTTTAGGTGCATATGGAAAACTGTTTCTCCTGTTGTCTTGATTTCCCATAGTTTCATAATTAACTTTTTCCAAATTTTTGCTTTTTGCCCTCCAAGAAGAACAAGAGCAGAAATAAACAGGAGATAAAGTGGTGTTTTTGCCTCCCACCTGCACTGTTAGAAATAGTTCACATTCAACTCAGCACAACATGACTACCACCATGGCCTGAGGCATTCTTTATATGGCCAAATACATTTTGTGGTTACAGTGTCTTCTTTTAAACATTACTCCTAGTTCTTCCAAATTCTATTTTAGAATGTAGTAAATGACTGTTTTCCCTTCTTGACTATGAACACCTTTTGGTAGTATTTATTGCTTGCCATTTGTCCTCATCCTTCAACTCCACTCAACATTTATTCAATGCATTAGATGCATTTTGTCTATAATCTCAGCTAGAACACTACAGAACTTTCCATCATGTCACAGAGCTTTTCATCATGTTTGGGAGCTTTAGAACATGTCTCCCAAACATTCAACCACTGTTTTAGGGCGTTGTTCCGAGATCTGACTTAAGCACCTTGTGCAATACCCTTAGCTTTATATCTCTCAGTTATTCACACAATGTGTTGTATCCATGAGTATGTCAGCAGCTTTTACAGATGACCCTATAGCAGGGGTTCTCAACCAGGGGAAATTTTGCCACCAGGAGACATTTAGCAATTTTGGAGACATTTTTGTTTGTCACAACTCAGGGAGTGCTATTGGTACAGTTCAACATCCTACAATGCACAAGACAGCCCCTGCAACAAAGTCCACAATGTCAGTAGTACCAAGGTTGAGAAATCCTGCCCTTACAAAACCAAAGGGCTGGGGGAAAAAAAAAAAAAAACCCGTTCTTATGAATACCCGAAGCCAAAACAGCAGGCCTTGGCCCCCCTGGGTGAGTGATTTATTAATGCTCAACTACTCCTCAAGGACATATGTGGGCTAAAGAATAAATGTCTTCTTAGAATGTACTATTGCCTTTGGGAACAAAACATAGTTACCAGCTTTTGACTTCCTGACTGAGTGGATTTTTCTAGGATTGCTAGGAAATGCTGGAGGAGTCAGCCCCGCTTCTCAAGAGAACCCCACTGCCCTCTGCCACTGAGAGAATTCAAGAAAGAGGCTTCCACAAATGCTTACGATTTTCGGTGGCAAAAAAAAAAAGCACTCAAAAATGTATATATTAGGATTGTAACTATTAAAAAAAATAGGCTGGACACAGTGGCTCACACCTGTAATCCGAGCACTTTGGGAGGGCGAGGTGGGCGATCACTTGAGGTCAGGAGTTCGAGACCAGCCTGGTCAACATGGCGAAACCCCTTTTCTACTAAAAATACAAAAATTAGCCAGGAGTGGTAGCGCACGCCTGTAATCACAGCTACTCAGGAGGCTGAGACATGAGAATCACTTGAACCCGGGAGGCGGAAGTTGCAGTGAGCCGAGATTGTGCCACTGCACTCTAACCTGGGCAACAGAGCAAGACTCTGTCTCAAAACAAAAACAAAAACTAAGCAGAGGAAAAAGACTTAAAGGAAGTAATACCAATATGGTAAACTAGTAGTGTTTTGGCAGTGGGTTTCTCCAAGACCGTGTTCCATTTTCCCAACTAACGTGATGTGGTTTTAAAACTTCTATAACTAAAAGAGATAGTCTCCTTTAAGAAGCTAAAGCTGGGTGTCAGTACTGTCAGTTGTTTTGTGATTGGGGCACTTGTAAAGGAAATGTTTTGTTTTCTTCTCCTCTGAATAGGAATTCCCAGTACTAGCTCAGAGGACACCATCTTAGCCCAAACCCTGGGCCTGGCCTACTCTGAAGTCATTGAAACTTTGCCAGATGGCACAGAGAGACTGAGCAGCTCTGCTGAGGTTGGTGCCTAAGAACTTACTTCCAGAATGATCACCTTGATACAACTTTGATAGACATTTTCCTTCAGGTGCAAATTACAACCTGTTCCTTCACTCGTCCCCATACCGAACAGCCTGTGGCCTCATATCTATCAAAACAAAATAATATTCTTCAAGATCTAGAAGTTTGTCAGTTGTAAATCAAATTCAGTCCTCGAATAGAATGGTATCAAAGTAACTAATTTTATGTTGGGAATCTCTGCTTGAGAAAAATTATCTCTTCTAAGGAATCTCTGGTTCCTTGGGAGAGGTGACTGAAATTGTTTCTTCTTCCTAGAGGAGATATCTGCTCTCTCCAGATTACTGACATTATTTCTGCCTAAAGTGTAACTCACTTATAGAAATGAACAGGGAAGTTCAGAGTCATATTTATTTGGTCAGGTTTATCTCTTGCTAGCATGAAACAGCAGCACTTAAAGATGGTACATCTGGCAGGATTTGAGCCCAGCCTCTATGTTGAACTAACCTGGAAAGTAGGATGGAGGAGGTAGGGTGAGGGATGGGAGGAGGTAGTGGGAGCAGTGATTCTCAAACTTGAGCACACATCAGAATCCCCTGGTGGCCTTGTTAAACCACAGCCTGGCCCCCACCCCCACCCCACGGATACTGATTTAGTAGTCCCAGGTGAGACCCCAAAATTTACACTTCTAACAAGTTTCCAGATACTGCTGCTAATGCTGCTGATCCAGGGAACACATTTTGAGAATCAAGGGCTTAGAACCTTGCCACTTAATGTCTTGTCTCTGGACCAGCAGCACTGGCATCACTTGTTAGAAATGTGGGATCTTAGATCCCACCCTAGTCTAATAAGATCCCTATATGATTTGTATGTACATTAAAAGTTTGAGAATACTGGCTTAGAGCACTCTTAAACTTACCTGCACATTGGAAACACCTGAAAGTTTTAAAATAAAACTGATGCCTGGGTCTCACTCCAGATACTCCGATTTGATGGTTATTGGTGGTGAGGGGGGCATGGATCAGACATCAATAGTGTTCAAAGCTCCCTAGTTGATTCTGATGTGCAGCAGAGTCTGGGAACTACTGACTTAACATAGTGATGCCACACCTGGCCATGGCTCTGAATCACCTGGGAGGTGCTTACAGGTCCCACCTTGGCTGATCTTGATTCAGTGAGTCCTGAAGATCCAAGTTTTTCATGTTTGCGACTATCTGGCTATATTTATATCTATAGAATAAGGGAATAACGGTCAGGTTTTCTCCTTTGTAAGGAGTCCATATTTTATAACCCCATGTTTGTGGCTTTACTTCATAAACTGCATCCCCAGACATGAGTCATGCTCTAAGATATGGACCCTTATGCCTTTTTTTAGACCTTGTTTGAGCAGGTTCCCTAGAGGTGGAGCAGAGCGAAGTCACAGTGTCTGTAAGGAGCCCCAGTTAACCCTCTACAGGGCAAGAAAGGGGACACTTGTGGCCAAAATTAGGCTTCTGAAGTGCCTAGTGAAGCATCCACTCTTTAGTGCAGTACCCTGAGCATGAATTATGCTTCCTGGCTTCTTTCACACAGCTTCAGATGGTCTGTTGAAGCCTCTCCTGGCTCTAGGCTGAATATCTAGAGTAAAAGAATTATTTCAATAAGTAGAAGGAGAATGGCTAGGGAAAAGCTGCGTTCATCTATGAGCTTCTGGAATGGAAAGACAGTGATGTTAGGAGAAGACTGACTTTCAGGAGAGTTTTTTATGATTTGCATCACGACTGTGATAATGGGAATGCAGAAAGACACTTCAGACCATTCATGAAAAGGGCTGCTTTTGATAAACATAGCTGTATTTTCTTATTCTTTATGCCTCTTGACTGTAAGCTCCTTGAGGACATGGGAAGATCGTATTTATCTTTGTGCCCCCAATGGCTAGCACAAGCCCAGCACATATAGATGCCCAGTGGGTCTTCATTGAGCAAATTCGAGGGTACCCACAATCCAGGTTGTTACCAAGCCACAGTGGCTCAATTCATATAATTAGTTTGGCTCTCTGAAAAGCACCAAGTGAAAAGATAATTTCTCTTTTGCACTGTTAGTGGTCTGTCCTGCTGTCTATAAAATGGGAGCATTTAAATATAAAAAGAGTGGTCTGGTTCTTTAAGCTGAAGCCTCAGAATGTTCCTCTGCTTGCCTGAATTCCTTCTGCTTTAGGATAATATTGAATTTTTCTTTTCTGAATAGTTTCCCCCCAACAGGGGAGTAGTCATTAAAACTCCATATCGTGCAGTTCTGTACTGGCAGCTAAAAGCTGATATTTGATGATCTCTGTAGGTGTCACAGGGCTCCGGTGATAAAGAAAGCCACAGAACCAGGGCCAACTTAGACACATTAGACACAGTAGACACAGTGCCTAGGGCCCACAATACTTTTAGAAGCCTCTGCAAAAGTTTTAATTTCTTTTAAAATCAGAAGAAAAAAATGAACTTTTAGGGTCAAAAGTTATATTTGTCTTTATATTGATGCAGTTGTAAAACATAATTTTTAATATTATCTGAAGGAGCAAGGAGCCTACAAAGGCAGAAGCACCTGGGGCTCATGAAAGCCATGATACAGCTCTGCACAGAACTGGTCCCTTGGGAGAGCCACACACAAACATGGCAGGACTGGTGGCAGCATCGGGGTGGTGACTCGTGCTATGCAGAGAGGAGTGAGCCTTCTTTTCTCTCCCTGTCAGTTCACAGGTATGACCCGGCAGGATGCTTTTCTAGCCCTGACTCAGAAAGCCCGGGGGAAGAGAGTGGGTGGAGACGTGACAAGTGACAAACTGAAAGACTGGCTGATTTCGCGGCAGCGGTACTGGGGCACTCCAATCCCCATTGTCCACTGCCCAGTCTGCGGCCCCACACCTGTGCCCCTGGAGGACTTGCCTGTGACCCTGCCTAACATTGCGTCTTTCACTGGCAAGGGAGGCTCCCCACTGGCGATGGCTTCAGAGTGGGTGAACTGTTCCTGCCCAAGGTAAGGAGACACATCCCTGCAGCGGTGACTGTGCCTATGGCCCCATACCTGCTAGGGCTTCAGACAGCCTCCTCCCTCCTGGTGCTAACTCTTCTCCCTTTTTCCCTGACTTCCACAAGGTTGGAAAGAACACTGTAGGTCTTTGGGGCCCTTTAAGAGAAGGGTCTGGAATCTGTGGCCCTGCCTCTGCAATGGGCATACTCCCTTCTCTGAGCTGTTGGAAGCAGCAGTGTCAGTTCAGATCTATCCCAGAAACATCTGATCCAAGTGATGGAAAAGCTCTAAATTTTCCTTACAGCTTTGTAAAAAACCACTTTCCTCCATTTTGATATTCCAAAGAGCCACGTGGAGGGGAGAGAAAATGTTCTCTTCTCCGCCTTGCAGTTTTCCAATATAGTGACTGTAACAACAGTGGAGATTTTATCACGAGTAGCAGAGTAGTAGCTAAGAGAGCAAGTGTGCTCAGGGGCTGCATTCTTTAATACGCTGAAGCACCATGGTTCCTTTCTCCTCATTTTGGAAGTGGAATTATGTTTTTCTGTCTATTCACTGGCATGTCTCAAGTGTGATTTTTAATGATGCTCTCCATATCAGCTAATTAAACAAATAGCGGATACCAAGTTCCAGTATTTTCCTTCTTCTGCGGAGAAGCCATTTTTCTCTGCCTTATATATCATGATGAGGATATTTTAAAATAATTTTGTATTCTGCCAGTATAGAGCTGAGTTACTAGGTTGACAATTAGGTAACCACGTAGTGTAATTGGAAGTCTTGAGCTGGGAGTCAGATCAGTGATGGATTCAAGTCCTGGCTCAGCCTTCTAACTAACTGTCTAGCCTTGGGAAAGTCATTTACCTTCTCTGAGCGTGAAATCCCTCATTAGGAACAAAAATAACCCCATTGAAGGGCTTTTTGGAAGACTAGAATTAACACATGTAATCCTGCACAGTGATACCTTCTAGGCCTTCAATAAATAGAAACCTTACGGCCATCCAGCCAGGGACTTGCCAGCCATCCTCCCAGGTCCTCACTGAGGCAGTTTGGAAGTTCAAGGTGAAACTTGGAGGGAGGTATATAGGAAGGCCCAGACCATTTTAGGGTAGAAATGCTGGCTCCGGGAGGAAAATAGCACACCCTGTTTGTTGATAAGCGCTGACAAAGGGCTTCCCTACCAGAGATGTTGGTGGCCTACATACAGCACAGCAGTTGTAGCCTTATTGATGAAGATAAGGTTTCCTGCTTGGCTGCAGAATTACTGGAGGGCAGAACCTAGGCCTTGGTGTTGGGCAAGGCTCCCTGGATGATGTTTTTGTTTGTTTGTTTGTTTGTTTGTTTGTTTTTTGAGATGGAGTCTCGCTCTGTTGCCCAGGCTGGAGTGCAGTGGCGCAATCTCGGCTCACTGCCAGTTCCACCTCCTGGGTTTACGCCATTCTCCTGCCTCAGCCTCCCGAGTAGCTGGGACTACAGGTGCCTGCCACCAAGCCTGGCTAATTTTTTATATTTTTAGTAGAGATGGGGTTTCACCGTGTTAGCCAGGATGATCTCCATCTCCTGACCTCGTGATCCACCTGCCTCGGCCTCCCAAAGTGCTGGGATTACAGGCGTGTGCCACCGTGCCCGGCCCCTGGATCATCTTAATGAGCATCCAAGGCTGAGAGCTACTGAGCTAGTGTGGCCGAGCAAGGCAGCCCAGTGGTACAGACTACAGGCACCAGAGCCCACCAGATGTGGATTCCTTACCCTTGAACTACAAGACCTTGGACAGGTTTCTTAACCTCTCTGAATCCTAGTTACTCATCTGAAAAATGGGGATATGAGCAGTATCGGTCTCATAATCCCCAGGGCTACTGGGGATTAAATGAGATAATACTTTTGAGGTACTTGGATCAGTTCCTACTACCCAGTATTATTATCATTACTATTGGAGCTAATCCTGATAACATTATCACACTGTCTATCACTTCTATCCCTCCTGCTTGCCACGTAGCTTCTTCCTTATCGTCTAGTTTTTAGTATCAGCAATAAAACATGTTAGTTGCTTTCAAGTCCAACAAGACCATTAAAAAGGAAATCAGCATGGCAAATGTTAGCCAGCTGTTATTCCTTTTATAAATTGAGCCCTGCATTTTCTCCCTCACTTGGACCTCACTTGCACAAGGTAAGTGAGGAAGAAAAAGTAATCTTTATTTTCTAATTATTTCCCAAAATAGTATCTGTGTTCTGGTTGATTGCTCTCCAAATAAAAAGACCTGGCTTTAATTTAGAGGCGCACTGTTGAGATCAGCTTCTTAGAGCAGCCCTGGGTGGTAGGAAGCTGGATTCCCTGAGGGCTGTCTCTGAAAATCTTCTACTCTTAGAGATCACCACTGTTCTCATTGGGAGGTCCCCTGATTAAAATGCAGGGAGTCCCAAAACCCTGCCAGATCTAGGGCACCCATGCTCTCTGCTCAGCCACTGCATTTAACCAGCTGACGAGGGAGCTAGAGGACTATGTGGGGGACTGGCCATTTCCTTGGGTAATATTTGTAAAGCTGGTATGAACTACTTCACAAATGGAAAATAGAAATACAACCCTTCTTTTATTCTTAAATTAAAAATACACTCAAGCCCATACATGCTAAATTAGCAGAAGATTTATCAGTTCCTCTTGGGATTCCTCATCCCTTCTCCCCAAATTCTCCAATAACCCCCAAAGACTTACACTGCCCAAAGTGTGATATTTGGAGGGGCTATGGGCTTCACATCCATGCCTTAGAAGGGAGAGCCTGCTATGGCTACCCACTGCCACAGAAGGCCCTGTTGATAGCTGGTCCTACCCATCAGACAGAAGGTGCTGATTCTCTGCTGATCCAGGCCTTGAGGAATCTCCAAGGCAGCTAATCCCCATCCTGTGCTAGGCTTAACTAAGGGCACCTTCTTTTGAGTTCCTAGGTAGTGTGGCTTTTGGCACCTGGTTCTTTCAGTCCCACAGGCCCACAACTCTAGGAATGTTCTTAAGAATGAGTGTAGCAGCTGGGCATGATAGCTCATGCCTGTAATCCCAGCACTTTGGGAGGCTGAGGCAGGCAGATCACTTGAGGTCAAGAGTTCGAGACCAGCCTAGCCAACATGGTGAAACCCTATCTCTACTAAAAATACAAAAATTAGCCGGGCGTGGTGGCATGCGCCTATAATCCCAGTTACTCAGGAGGCTGAGGCAGGAGAATTGCTTTAGCCCAGGAGGCAGAGGTTGCAGTGAGCTGAGATCGAGCCACTGCACTCCAGCCCAGGTGACAGAGCCAGACTCCGTCTCAAAATAAAAAGAATGAGTGTAACACTTGGGCCCTTGTGAGACCTTGGTCCTGCTGGACATGTCTGTCCCTAGGACAGGGATTCCTTTTTCTTTGCAACCCTTCACATATCAAGGATCTCACTTTATTCTGTCTTGAACACCAGGGCTTTCTTCACTCTTCCATAAGGAACCTACCTTCAGGCAGTGGTCTGGTGGTAGATATGTAATTAGCTCTGGAGGGGGGTTCCTGATTTCTTGCATTTGCCAATTTCCATGATGTGCATACTCCCATCAGGGCCAGTTTCAAGCTACCAACTTGCCATCTTTTGTCACAGTGTTGTGAAGAGATGCCCCAATTGATTCTTACAGGCTGGCATGAGCTGGAGCAACCATTGCCTTTGGGGCCTCCAAGGTGGTTTGTCTTCCTCGAGTCATCCTGGTAGATTTCTGCACCTGTCACCCCAGAACAGAAGTAGAAGAAAAATCCAAGTTGATTTTCCACACATCTCCCTATATTTGGTTCTCATTTCTCTTCGTGCGTTGATTGGCTTCATAAGCATCATAAAGTAGGCATTGGCAAAGGCAATCTTGACATGCCTGGAACAGAAGTTAAGGCACAAAAGAGATACCTAATCCTGTCTTGTCCTTTTGGGTGGTGAGGCTTTCTACCAGGTTAAATTCAGAGAAGTGGAAAATAAGGCTTTTAATTGTTGAAAATTGAAACTTTTATTTGTAAATTTCTTTAAAACATCACGTATTATACAATGTAAAAAGAGAGCTTTCCCTGAATTGTCTTTTCATGTGTGGCTTTATTCTTTTTTTTTTTTTTTTTTTTTGAGACACAGTCTTGCTGTGTCACCAGGGTGGAGTGCAGTGGCACGATCTTGGCTCACTGCAACCTCCACCTCCCGGGTTCAAGCAATTCTCCTATCTCAGCCTCCCGAGTAGCTGGAACTACAGGCACATGCCACTATGCCCAGCTAATTTTTCGTATTTTTAGTAGAGATGGGGTTTCACCATGTTGGCCAGTATGGACTCGATCTTTTGACCTTGTGATCCACCCACCTCAGACTCCCAAAGTGCTAGGATTACAAGCGTGAGCCACCACTCCCAGCCTGTGGCTTTATTCTTATGACATTTTAAATTCATACTTATAGCTCTCTCAAAAGCTGATGGAAAACTGCATTAAAATTTAAAAAGAAACCAGTTGATGAATTTCATTTCTTTCTTAGGTGCAAGGGAGCAGCCAAGAGAGAGACAGACACGATGGATACTTTTGTTGATTCTGCTTGGTACTACTTCAGATACACTGACCCTCACAATCCGCACAGGTAAAACGTCCCTGCTGATGTCCTTGAGCATGTGTCAGTGTGGATCCTCCTAGAAGCAAAGACCAAGATGGAATTAGACATGCAAGAGATTTCTTGGGGGAAATGCCTGTGCAGATTAAAGGGGAGAAGAGGAGCAGTGGGCAGAGAGTGCTCTTAGACCACGATGGAGCTATGACAGGTGTGAAAGGAGAAGGGAAAAGAAGGAGGATCAGGTAGAGGAGCCTCAGCCCACAGCACAACTCTGAGAAAGCCTCGACCTGGCCAGTGGGAAGCCCCAAGCAAAGCTTGTCCATTAGAGTCTTCAGTCAGGCTAAAATGGCTCTGCTCCAGCCCCTCCCTCTACTCTCCTGGGAGCAGCCTGGGAGAGCAACATGGGCTGGCAGGAACACACCAGAGTGGGTCCACAGATGCAGCAGCTGGAAGCTGTCAGTCAACTGTGCACCTCGGAACAGGCTCTCTTAAAGGGAGAGTGCTACATCATTAAGTTATATTATTCACAGCCAAGTAAATCACAAGTACAACACAAATACAAAACAGAAAAAGGAAGGAAATGCTACTGTGATATCCTCCTTGCAGTGAACTACATTTGTATGATTGTAAAGATGTAATGTTATTTATTTAACTGAAAAGAATGATGTAACTCTACAGAGAAGGTAGCAGGTAGGGAGGGTGAGACAGCTAAGAAGCCTCACCTCTTACCACATAGTAGATCATTTCCTAAATTGATAAATCAATGAAGAGTATAAACATGTTTTGTTTTTTGTTTTTTTCAATAATTGCCGGGAGAAACAACCAAAAGAATTAAAAGTGGCTAAGAGACAGGCTTGAGGCAAGGAAAAAATTGGGGCTGGAGACCACTGTTTTTCATTTTAAATCTTTCAGTACCATTTGATTTTTAAGCTGTATTCATGTGTTTCTTTGAACTCTGCCCCCCCCACCCCCCCAAAAAAAAGAAGCAAATTAAGGAAAAGAGAGCAGTAGGTAGCCTTGTAAGGAGAGAGAATGAGAGCCGAAAGAAACTCTTCCAGAGCCCAGGAAAAAACACAGCATTGTGCTTAAAAGGGCCTTGCCTAATTGCTCTTGTCCATGGCAGAAACATTCTGGAACCCTCTTACCTACATATAAAATATGCCTCCCTATTCTTCGTGGTTCTAAAATAATATCTTTCTAGTGAGACAGATACTCCTGCCCTCACCCTGCCAGAATTTCAACCTGCAGTGTTATGATTCTGTAATTTGAGTTCATATCAGATATGAGGGGGATCCTTGTCGGGCGTGGTGGCTCCGCCTGTAATCCCAGCACTTTGGGAGGCCGAGGTAGGCGGATCACCTGAGGTCAGGAGTTGGAGACCAGCCTGACTAACATGGCAAAACCCCACCTCTACCAAAAATACAAAAATTAGCTGGGCATGGTGGCACACACCTGTAATCCCAGCTACTCGGGAGTCTGAGACAGGAGAATCGCTTGAACCTGGGAGGCAGAGGTTGCAGTGAGCTGAGATCGCACCACTGCACTCCAGCCTGGGCAACAGAGTGAGACTTCCTCTCAAAAAAAAAAAAAAAAAAAAAAGAAGAAGAAAAAAATGAGGGGGATCCTGAGTGAAAGATACCCTGCAAAGGCAGGAAGGGTGCAAGGTGACGACTGTGGCTGGGAACCACCAGCATTGCCTTATCTGGCCCACAGAGGGGCTCCCCTTCAGGGCCTTCCCTCTATAAGGGGCCATTGGTGCATTTCATGTAGAAACAATCGGCTTAGAATGCAAGTGAGGTCAGGCTTTTTCCTTTCTCAGAGTGATTCAAAGGAAAGCCTTCACACAGATGAGGGAGACTCCAAGTTACCGTGGCGGGAGAGACATCCTGAGACCGTCACAGCCCCCAGTTTGTGAACAGCAGTGAGCACTTCGTTTCCCTCATGACACGCTGTGGTTAGCTTCAGCCCCGGCGCGAGTTCTCCTGGGGTGGTTTCCTGAGTGGATCATAAATCTGAGCTGTAGCTACTTTCAACATTTCACTCCTTAATATATCCCAAACTTGTTTTCCAGCCAAATACCATCCTTCACTTCCCTTTCTTTTCTGTTGCTCGGATTGGCAGTTGAATTTCTTTAGGGAACTATTTTTCACAAAGAAAAAAAGTGTTTTTAAAAAATTTTATCAGAATTCTGGTACAGTGACTGGAGAACACCAAACTATATTAAGATGCAAATATGTGGTGGTAGCCAGGCCCTTTTTTCTAGCCTCAGAGCTGAAGCCAGCCAAGTCCATCCTGGGGAAAAAGGTGGCTTGAGGTGTCAGGGAACCAATTCACAAATATTCGAAGTCCTCCAAAGGCAAAGGTTTGCTTGATTGGCTGACCTCAAGGGATGGCACTACCTTGGCAACACAGAGGTCTGTTGCCAGCCAGTGCTGCCCCTCCCACTGAGGGTCCCAGCCAGAAAATGGAAATGGCATTTCCTTTCCTCTCCAGTGTCCATTAGGACCCAAGAGTACGAGAAAGCCTTTCTATTAGTATCTGTTGGCCAAAAAGTATCTGTTAGGTGAGAGTTATTGGGCTATTTTATGACTATTCACCTTAAATATGCTGCATTGCATTCAGTAAGCAATATATAGGCTCTTGCTGACTATATTTTCAGACTACTTTAAAAAATAAAATCAAATTTCTATTTTAAAATAAACATTTACAGCTGGGGCACAGTGGCTCACACGTGTAATCCAATAACTTTGGGAGGCTGAGGCAGGAAGATCACTTGAGGCCGGGAGTTTGAGACCAGCTGGGCTGAACGTAGCAAGACCTCGTCTCCACAAAAAATGTTTTAAAAAAATTAACTGATGGCCAGGTGCAGTGGCTCACACCTGTAGTCCCAGCACTTTGGGAGGCCGAGTTGGGCAGATCACCTGAGGTCAGAAGTTCAAGACCAGCCTGGCCAGCAAGGCAAAACCTCATCTCTACTAAAAATATAAAAATTAGCCGGGAGTGGTGGCAGGCACCTGTAATCCCAGCTACTCAGGAGGCTGAGGCACAAGAATAGCTTGAACCCTGGAGGCGGAGGTTGCAGTGAGCCGAGATCACGCCCCTGCAACCCAGCCTGGGTGACAGAGTGAGACTCCGTCTCAAAAAGAAAATAAAAGAAAAGAAAAAATTAGCTGGGCATAGTGGTGTGTGTCCGTAGTCCTAGATACTTGGGAGGTTGACGCTGGAAGATCACTTGAGCCCAGGAATTGGAGGCTGCAGTGAACTATGCTTGTGTGACTGCGCTCCAGCATGGGTGACCGAGCAAGACACTGTCTTTTTTTTTTGTTTGAGACGGAGTCTCGCTCTGTCGCCCAGGCTGGAGTGCAGTGGCGCAATCTCGGCTCACTGCTAGCTCCGCCTCCCGGGTTCACGCCATTCTCCTGCCTCAGCCTCTCCGAGTAGCTGGGACTACAGGCGCCCGCCACCACGCCTGGCTAATTTTTTGTATTTTTAGTAGAGACGGGGTTTCACCGTGGTCTCGATCTCCTGACCTTGTGATCCGCCCGCCTCGGCCTCCCAAAGTGCTGGGATTACAAGCGTGAGCCACCGCGCCCGGCCGACCCTGTCTTTAATAAAGAAAAAAAATGTTTTTTAATGTGAAAATAAATTAATAAATAAAATAAACATTTAGTATCTGCATGTTAATCTTCATTGTAAATACCACATTGCCCTCTATTGGTAGGAACTCCGACATCTCAATTGTGTAATCATAATAATAAAAATTAAAGTGAATCTAGATATTCAAGGTGCGTTGTAGCAAGATGCCTTTTTTTGCTGGTATGTTTTCCTCTTGTCCTCATTTTATATGCAAATTGCTTTTGTTGAAATATGTCACTAATATGTTCTGTAACCATTTTTATAATTTCATAAATTAACACTTATCTGACTTTTTTCTTTTTTATTATATAAGCTTTTCTCATATATATATATATTTGTTTGTTTGTTTGTTTGTTTTGTTTTTGAGACAGTCTCACCCTGTTGTCCAGGCTGGAGTGTAATGGCACGATCTTGGTCCACTGCAACCTCCGCCTCCCAGGTTCAAGTGATTCTCCTGCCTCAGCCTCCTGAGTAGTTGGGATTACAGGTGCCCACCACTACACCTGGCTAATTTTTGTATTTTTAGTAGAGATGAGGTTTCACCATGTTGGGCAGGCTGGTCTCGAACTCCTGACCTCAGGTGAGCCACCTGCCTCGGCCTCCCAAAGTGCTGGGATGACAGGCATGAGCCACCGCGCCCGGCCTTCTCTTATATTTTAAAAAGAAAATCATTGCTATTCCCTGATACAGTTCGTTTCAGGGCATATGCATATTATAATAGACCTGTTTAATTTACACAATTGTGGCAAAGCAGGTTTTTAAAAATGCCCCTATCTCTTTCTTACAGCCCTTTTAACACAGCAGTAGCTGATTACTGGATGCCTGTGGATTTGTACATTGGAGGGAAAGAACATGCCGTCATGCACTTGTTCTATGCAAGATTCTTTAGTCATTTTTGCCATGACCAAAAAATGGTTAAACATAGGTAAGCACTTATACTGCTTTGCAAAATAATTCAGTTCCATGAATAGCAACTTTAAGCAGGTGTCAGTTCTTCTGAAGCAAGGTAAATGCATGTAGTAGAATACTAGTTTTCTAGTATGCTTTAGAGGTTATTGTCAACCTTAACCATTTGAGGTCCATTTATATTGCTTAATCAGTTCTGGCATGTGATGTTACATGCTGACATAGAACCTAGCCTTCAGTGCTTCTCTGTTTACTGAGTTAAGTAATTAAGAATTGTACCTGTGAGGCAGAGAGGAGTGGCCCATAATGTTTTATAGCATCTCATGTGAGGTCATGCTTATCACCCAGTCTTTCTGTGTCAGCTCTGTTCCTAAGCTTGACTGAATCCCACCTTGATGCATCCCTCTAAAAAATGTATAGAGTGGATTTGAAATAGAGAACCACATTGTAAAAACATCAGTAAATTCTTTTCCTGTTGGCCTATTGTAACCCTTCCCTCATAATGTTTAGAAAAATGTGTGTACTTTTTCCCATGAAACGTATCATATATAAAAATTACATATTTAATGTATTTAAAGAATTGTACAACACATTAAATATGTAATTTTTATATATGAACATACATGCCCCACTCCTCAGCTTAAGAAACAGAGTATTACAGGTACCTTAGAATCCCCAAGGTGCCCCCTCTGATTGTGTATCGCTCTTCTACGCCCACCACCTCACCCCTAGCTAATACCGATCCCAGATTTTTAATTCCTCACTTTCTTGCTTTTCTTTATAAATGTATCATTTCTGCATGTATTTTTAAACTATATATTGTCTGGTTTTCCTGTGTTTGAACTTTACATAGGTAGAATTATATTTCAGGTATTCTGTCTGGCTTTCCTCACTCAACAGTTTTTTGAGATTCAGCAGTGCTGACGGATGAAGTTATATTTCATTCCTGTTTCACTGCTGCATGATATTCCATTATATGGAATGAAACTTCCAAAATAGAACTCAGTTTATGTATCATACCACCATTAATGGTGGTTGGACTGTTTTGTGCAATTATGAACAAAACTGCTATGAACCTTCTTGCACATGGTTCCTGACATATGCGTCACCATTTATTTAAAATGTGTATCTAAGAGTAGAATTGCTCGATTGTAGGATACGCACATGTTCAACTGTCTTGAGAAACACTAAACTGTTTTCCATAGTGGTTACCTAAGCCTATACTCCCACTAGTAGAAATGAGGGTTCCAATCACTCTACATCATCATCAACATTTTGTACTATCCAACTTTTAAATTTCACCAAACCAGTGGGTATATAATGGGTCACGTGAGTTAAATTTGAATTTCAAGACACAGATTTTTTTTTTATTTATTTTTTATTTTTTATTTTTAATTTTTGCAGGTACATAGGTGTATATTTATGGGGTACATGAGATATTTTGGTACAGGCATGCAATGCATAGTAATCACATCATGGAAAGTTGGGTGTCCATCCCTTCAAGTATTTATCCTTTGTGTTACAAACAATCCAATTATACTCTTTTAGTTATTTTTAAATGTTTAAGTTATTGTTGACTATAATTGATTTCTTAACGAAGTTTATCATGTTTCATAGGTTTATGAATCTCTGTGATCAAATCCCTGTTTGTGTCCTATGCATTTATTTTTTCTAGATTGTTTCTCTTTTATTGCTTTGTAAGAGGTTCTTTAAATATTCTTGATACTAATCCTTTTTCAGCTATATGTATTGCAAGTAGTTTTTTCTAGTTCTTGGCTTGTCTGGTTTTTATGGCATCTTTTGATGAACAGAAACTCTTAATTTAATGTAGTAAAAATTAATAATCTTTCCTTTATGGCTATTGCTTTCGGTGTGTCAGTACTGTTAATGGAATAGCCCATCCTTTTCCCCACTGATCTGTAGTGCCCTCTCCATCATAAATCAAGTTGTCATATATTACAGGGCTTATTGATAGGATCTTTATTCTGGGGCTACAGGTGCCCACCAGCACGCCCGGCTAATTTTTGTATTTTTAGTAGAGATGGGGTTTCGCCATGATGGTCAGGCTGATCTCAAACTCCTGACCTCAAGTGATCCGCCTGCCTCGGCCTCCTGAAGTGCTGGGATTACAGGTATGAGCCACTGCGCCCAGCCAATTTCTTTATAGCTATCTTCCAGTTTCTAATTGTCTCTCTGTCTCTATCTGCTGATTAACCCATTCTTTGAGTTTTTTATTTTAATTATTCTTCATTTCTAGAAGTTCTAGATTTTTAAATTTTCCTTTATTGTTTTTATAGTATTTTTGTGCTATCTTTTAAGCCTTTATTTTCTAAAATAGATTAAACATACTATTTTATATTATCTGATAATTCTTTATCTAATGTCATTATGGGTCTGTTTAGTCATTTGTTGTTTCTGCTGTTCTCACTCATGATGCCTAGTTCTTTGGGGGATGGGGTACAAGGGGTGTTTTAAGCTTATATTTCTTGAATCTTTTTTTTTTATAGGAACTCTTTGGAACCTCTCTGCTAGAGGTGATTTTGTGTTAGCTTCTCCCTGTTGCCTGGAGATGCTACCAATCCAAGATCACTTTAAACTGAATTTTCTGCTTGAGGTTTTTAGGACCATAGGTAATATGAATACAGTCCCAAACCCACATGAGGGTCAACTTCTGTCTACAGATTCTCAGGAGAAATACTTATCTTTCCTCCTACACATCACCATGGTCAAGATCGGCGAGTTTCCTTGTTTATCTCTTCTAACTACAGGTTTATTTCTAGTTCATTGATGATTTCTGGTTCATTGACAATTCCTGCCTTGTTTGAGATCTTGTTCTAGACTCCCAAGGTTGCTTAGGCTTTAGGTTTTGTGTCCCGTCTTTTGTGTGCCACGCCATGCACAAACATTTATGATCACAGGGGTTCTATAGATACGCCCGGGGTGGAAGCTGGCTTCAGGAACTGTGTTTTCCTAAGTTGGGTTTGTCTTTGTTTTGCCAGCTCAATGTATTGTATATTCCAACTGACTTTTTCACTTGTTTTTCATCAGGACAATAATTCAAGCTCTCTTGTCTGCTGTATTACCAGAAGCATAATTGCTGGATTTTTTTTTTTTTCAGTTGTTGTTATGTTGTTTTTCTGTTTTGTTTGTTTACTACAACATCCTTTAGAATATTTTCTAATTACAGAGAAGAAAAGGGGGGAAATATCTGATTATTTCCCTATCCAGATAACCCATGTTGACAGTTTAAAAAAAAGTAATACATGTCTAAACCATTTTGTAACTACACAGAAAGTGAACATTGTTGTCTCCCTCCCTGCACGCCATTCTTCAGCCCTTTCCTCGACCTTTAGGTTTCTTTTTATTTCTGCCAGGAAAATATTTTGCCTATCCCCACATGTGTTTTTATTGATACACTCATTTTAAATGTTGCTTATATTGCATACATGTCCTTTGCTTCTTTGACTTAGTAATATAGCTTGGTGGTCTTAACATATCAACACAAACAAATATCACATTCTTTTTAATGGAGGCATAGTATTCCCTCATATGGATATACCATAATTTATGTAAGTGGTCACCTATTCTTCCAATTACTTTTTTTTTAAGTCCAGTGATCCTCTTTATTGATATGCTTAGCAAATAATTGGGAGCATATATGTAGGCTCAAGTCCTAACACTGGGGAATTCTGGGTCAAAAAATATGTGTCTTTAAAATTTTGATAGATAGAAAAATATTACTTTTAAAACTTTTGAAATGCAGACAGAAACCCATTTTCATTAAAATGAAGCACATTGAAAGCTCCTTCCCTTCACTTAACCCTCGGACCAGATGGCTGACTCTGCACATGCATGCATGGATTAAAAGACGTCTACTGTACAGAAAACTAATTTAGGGTCTAAATTAAATGCTTAAAATAAATTTATTCTCATTAGTCCCAGAGACCTTCATGTATAAAAATAAACTGGTCTGCATCAGAAGGATACTAAAAACATTAACAGCATTACTCCTCATGTAAACAAATTTGTTAAAGTGTTTGTACTTTAGGTTCTAGAATTTACCAGTTCTGCTTTGCATTTCTTATGCCTGGAAACTAATTTACCTAACTAGATAAAGGTTGTCATTGATTATGGGAATTGTGTCCTGTTACCGTCATGGTCTCATGGATATTACACACTTTTAGTGTTTTTTTGTTTGTTTGTTTTTAAGAAATTGAGTTTAGGTTGGATGTGGTGACTCACACGTGTGATCCCAGCACTTTGGGAGGCCAAGGTGGGTGGATTGCTTGAGGTCAGGAGTTCGATACCAGCCTGGCCAACATGGTGAAACCCCATCTCTACTAAAAATACAAGAATTAGCTGAGCATGGTGGCATGCGCCTGTAGCCCCAGCTACTAGGGAGGCTGAGGCACGAGAATTGCTTGAACCTGGGAGCTGAAGGCTGCAGTGAGCCAAGATCATGCCCCTGCACTCCAGCTTGGGCAACAGAGCGAGACTCTGTCTAAAAATTTTTAAAAAAAAAAAGGAAAAGAAAAAGAAAATGAGTTTAATCCCTTGAAACAAACAGATAAAAGTTTATATTCGTCAAAGGAAATGTTCTCCAGTGCATGCAGTTGCGCACACCTATGTTCTTAGCTACTCCAGAAGCTGAGATTGAGGCTGAGGTGGGAAGATTACTTGAGCCCAGGAGCTTGATTCCAGCCTGGGCAACATAGCAATATCCTGTTTCTAAAACAAAACAAAACAAAAAACAAAGGAAATATCCTCCATGGGCTAGGGAGAATTGATTAGAACTTAAGTTTAAAGACCAAATACAACTTGAGAAACATAGGCCAGGTGTGGTGGTTCACACTTATAATCCCAGCACTTTGGAAGACCAAGGCGGAAGGATCACTTTAGGCCGGGAGTTTGAGACCAGCCTAGGCGACATAGTGAGACTCCATCTGTAAAAAAAAAAAAAAAAAAAAAGAAAAAAAATTAATGAGCCAGATGTGGTGGTGCATGCTTGTAGTCCCAGCTACTTGGGAGTCTGAGGCAGCAGAATTACTCGAGTCCAGGAGTTCGAGGCTGCAGTGAGCCATGATTGCCACTGCACTCCAGCCTATGCAACAAAGTAAGACACTGTCTACAAAAAAAGTTAGGGGAATAGCTCCTTCTTATGTAGGTCTGGAAGCAAAGACCATATGTAAGTGATTTCTAGCTCCTTAACAGTAGAGTGTATTTTTGCCAGTTTCTGAATGATTTTTTATAGAAGTACTCAATCAGTAAATTATTCAATGGCCAAGTATTCTAAGGTATAGGACAGGGTCTGGCTATTTTTATGACTTATTTACAATGGTTTAAGGCTATATTCAAGCAGGAAAAAAGGTTTGCAGCATTCTAATATAATTTAAAAATGCAGTTTCAAGTATGACTTTGTTTTTACTCAAATGCATTGCCAATTTGCAGAGCCTCCAGGTAACACCTGGATTTTGCTTTACCATCAACATTAAGGAACAACTATATGATGTAAATTGAAATAGACCTATGGAGTTTTGTTTTTTTGAATCTGTTTTTAAATTCTGTTCAAGATTCTGTCCCATGCTTTCCTCCTCCAAAAGAGACTTATTTTAAGTACTGAAAATGCCGACCTTTGAGGAAGGTACAGAAAGTCATCTTAACTGTTACTCAGTGCTGCTGTCAGCATTACTCTTGTTGGAGCACATCAGGGCAGCAACAGCCTCTGAAAACTCTCCTGGTGCATTACCTCTTTCTTAGAGGTGTTTTGGTAAACCAGTCAGCCACACATGAAATGAAAATCACCCACTTTCTGTGATGAGTAATTTGGAATTCTGCAATCACAATTTTTGAGAGGCTCCAAACAACTTTATCAAGCTGGGCTGGGAGGAAAAATTGAGATCTGTCAACCACATGTGTATTTCTGAAATCTGTATAAATCAGAATTTCCTAGTCTAGTTCTGTATTCCTTTTGGTTAGCATTGTCATTTCAGGAGGCTATTTGAGATGATAGTACAGCTATTCCATTTTAGTTTAACATTTCTGAGCCCCTCAGCCCTTGTCTCAAGTAGCAGCTCTGGAACAGGAATCCAAAGACCTCTGTCCGTGTTCAGTGGTGCCCCTGATTAGCTGTGTGAACAAGAAGCTGAACTCCTTTGGGTCTCAGTGGCATCGTATGTCAGAAACTCAGTTATCTCTGAGCACCCTTTCACTCTGATTCTGATTTCTTCAAATACAGCAAAGGTTTATGTGTGTCTAATCATCTTTCCTGTTTTCTAAGAGTTGTGGACATTTTTTTTTCATCACCTGCACGTTTAGGCTTGCAATTTGAACTTTAAGGTCTCCTTACCATGCATAAGAGGCTGGCCTCCAAGTTAAGTGTGCCACCACACAGGACAGCAGGTGCTTTAGTTGTGTGGTCTGAAATACCAAGTTAATGATTAACCAGGAATTAATCTAAGCAGGAAACCCACAAAAGAAGATATCTAAATGATTAATAAACATTTTATCACACTATAAAATAATAAACATCTTACACCGTAAAATGTTTCCGTCCCAGCACTATCGCTCACACCTGTAATCCCAACACTTTGGGATGCCAAGACAGGAAGATCATTTGAGTGCAGGAGTTCGAGACCAGCCTGGGCAACACAGCAAGACCCCATTTCTATGATTTAAAAAAAATTTCCCACACTGGCAAATATAAATTATTCAGCAGTGAGATGCCATCTTCCATGTAGTAAGGAAGCTAGCATAAGAGCAGCTCTCATATATTGTAGGAAGTAGCTTGGAACAATCTTTCTGAAAAGCAGTTTGGCAATACAGAGTGAGAGCCTTAAAACTATTCATTTTTGGATGCACTAATTGCACTGCTAAAAATCTATCCTAAGGAAATAATCAGAAATGCAAACTTATGCACCAAGATGTTCCTGTAAGTGTTATTTCAAGTAGCTAAAAATTTGGATACAATCTAAATGCCCCAAAATGCTGAGACAGGGTAAATAAAGTATAATCCATCTACGTGGAGCACACTTATACAACACTTTCAATTAAATTACAAAGAATGTTTAATAACATGGAGAAATTCATCTGAAGTAATGAGAAGTAGAAAAAGCAAGATACAGCTTGGTTATCTTTGTCTTTATATATACATGCACATATATACACATACTCAAAGCAAGAGAAAAGACTAGAAGAACTCATGCCATCATGTTAACACTAGCTATCTCTGGGTAGTGAGCCCAATATACTTCTGATTTTTTCCAGATTTTTTCCAATGATTGTGTAACTTTATCATTTACATATGGTATATATTCTGAAGAAGGAAAATATGCTGAGCCTCCTGCTGTGGTTGTGGGTGTGGGGTAGGATCAGCTTTCAGCTTCCCTCCTTCTGGTGGTTAACACCAGGTTGAAAGAGAGGGGGCACATTAGAGCATGGGAACATGTCGTGGCCCATCTTCACTGAATGAGATCAGGAAGCCTTTTCTCTCCCTTTGTGGGAGACTGCTGTAAACATGGAATCTTGTCACTTTTTGTTGTAGCGTGGAGAGCACAGCAAGCCCCTATCCACAGAGCTTTCTTCTCTGTTTCTCTGATCATGCCAGAAACGGGGCTACTGGGAAAAGGAACAGGAAGGGAAGAGAAGCTTTACTTGGGTCCTGTTGTATTAGTAAGCCCTCCTTCTGTGCCACTGACTGGCTGCTAGGAAATGGGAATGGTGATATTTCAAGAATAAGTCATGGCTAATACTTAGAAACTAGGCTAATTATGTGATATGATGGCCCTGGGCACAGAACAAGGAGGAAGAAGAAGGTAAATTTAGTCTGATTTAATGAAAAGTCCAATTTGGAGACCATTTTCAGAGATCTATGGCCTTCAAAAATCTGCAGCCTGGCAGGCCACTCTCCCACCAGGTCAGTGGAGTGGGCAGCAGGCTATCTGGGGCTTCATGAATAGGTAAATGTCATATGCAGCAAGAAGGTGGGGCTCTGATACATCCTGATATTCTTTGCTCATACTGTAATTAGCACATTCCTTGTATATAGTGATTTTTTTAAGAGCACTTAAAATGGCCAATGTTCTGAATTTCCTTGTTTATCCTAATAATTAGCAACTCCCTTCCCTCCCTGCCTCCCTCCCTCCCTCTCCTCCCTCCCTACCTTCCCTGCCCTCTTTCCCTCCCTCCCTCCCTCCCTCCCTTCTTTTCCTTCTTCCAAGTGGGACAAATGTGGCCTTCAATGCCCAGCAGCTATCGATTGTTGCAATTTCTCAATTAGTGCAGTCTAAACTAAGGAAGAAATTGTGAAGATCTCCCCCAAGTTTTCATCATTGTGCTTACATATAGCTGTGCTTCAGTGTAAGCAAGCATGATCTACCTGCAGAGATGTACCGAAGGAGTAGGAAGAAAGCTGACTCAGATAAATCCAGGGCCTTCTTCAAGGCAGAGGCCCTGCCTAATGCTCCCGCATTTGATGGTCCCTGAGTCAGAAGGGTTTGTTAGTGGTTTAGAGTTGTAGATTTTCCGCTCGCTTATAAAGGCCCCTGCTGTGCACAGTCACTATGATGAATGAATAACTCAGTTGCATACACAAGTCTGTTCCCAAGTACCATCTGTTGAGTGAATGAATGAGTGAACAAAAGGGAAACACATTACCCCAATTGTGAATCTGAATAATGAACTTGGCAATGTGATGTGATCTCTGCTCCAGCAGGCCTGGGTTCCAAGTCCAGCAGGGCCCTTGACGTCCTTTGTCCTTCATTCCCGTGCACCTTGCGCCTCCATATCACATTTGGTCTTTCTTGTAGTGTTGATGGTTATTTTTGAGCATGTATTGGGCTGCCTGTTCTTATTGTAAGCTCTCCAATTAATTGCCCAGTGCTGTGTACCCAGTTGTCATGTAAATACATGTTGAATGAATAAACAAGTGTGATTCATTCAGAGCTAAACTACACATGACAGTAGACATGGCCAGCTTCAGCCAAGAGAGTGAAAACCAGATTCCCAACACCCTATGGCTCATTCCCTAGCTCCCTGGAAGAGTGGAGGGAAAACACTTGGGAATGAGCAGGATTCTAGGAGCTGGGAAATGCCCCTTTCCCCACTGGGAAATTCCATGTGAACACTCATCAGGGCATTCCCCTGCTCTCATTCTCTTGGTTCGGCTGCTTGGGATCTTTCAATGCACCCCTGCCTGCAAAAAGATGGTAGTGCTAGCTGGAAAGTATAGCATCCAGTGCCCCACCTTCACTCATTTCTTTCTTCCCTCCTCTCTTGCCTCCACTTTGTCCCACTCACATTATCCCCCACCCATGCTGCTGGTAGTTTATTCATTCACTGAACAAGCTTGATTGAGTTCAAGGCAATTAACATTACTGGGCATCTATTAGGAACTAGAGACTGAGAGTGGCCTTCAAGTATTTTCAAGGCCAAGAGCAGTGGCTCATGCCTGTAATCGCAGCATTTGGGGAGGCCAAGGCAGGAGGATTGCTTGAGCTCAGGAGTTCAAGACCAGCTTGGGCAACATAGTGAGACCTCATCTCTACCAAAAATACAAAAAATTGGCTGGGTGTGGTAGTGCGCGCCTGTGGTCCCAGCTGCTTGCGGGGGCTGAGGTGGGAATATCACTTGAGCCCAGGAGACTGAGGCTGCAGTGAGCTGTGATTGTGCCACTGCACCCCAGCCTGGGTGACAGAACAAGACCCTGTCTCAAAAAAAAAAAAAAAAAAAAAAAAATCCTCCTCCTCACAAGAGAAAGACAGGTAAGCAGCTTACCTAAATACACAGTAAAATGTAATAGCTGCTAGATACAATTACAGGCACTGCACAGGATGCATCAGGAAGGAAAAAGCAACTAATTCTAATTCTGACCAGGAGATACCTTCTCAGTAGAGATGGCATTTGAGTTGAGCCAGGAAGGAGGACTAGAGTTTTGATAACAGTTTGGGAAATGGCCTGAGTAAAGACATGGAAACACGTGTGGGCAACATTTGAAAGAGCAGAGGGAGTGGCAGGGGACAGGGAGAAGTCCTGGATGGCTGCGCGGAGGAATTTGGACTTGATTGGGAGGAGGAGCTCTTCAAATATGATTACACTCTTTCTTTTCCTCCCTCACAGCTCTGAGAGTTGTCAGGCATTGGTTTGGTTCAGTGATCGTAAACAGGCTGGCTCCCCAAGGGCAGGGATTGCTTTGCCCAACATTGTATCCCCGGTGCCTAGCTCAGTGCCAGGCACATAGCAAGCACTCAAGAAATACTCACCGAAGAAATAAGTGATACATTTCACATAATAACTCTGTGCTTTCTGATTATATGGTATGAAGAAGAATTCTGAGACTCATTCTGAGCACCAGGAGTGCTGTTGTCGAATGGTGTCTGGGTGGTTGTAGGTGAGGGCACTGGGGATAGTTGGCTAGGTTTTGCCATCCCTGCTCTAGATGATCCATCTGAGATGGCCCCTGCTGCACTGCAACCCTCAGAGAAGACAGTCCAGAAGAGCTTCAACTGTCAAGTTGCATTATTGGGAGCTTTCAGACATTAGGATATATTCATGTAACTAGCAGGCCTTGGTGTGGGTGCACTGCCAAGGCCTGCCTGCCAGTTCTGGGGAAAGCCTCCCATGTGGACATCCCCTGAGAGCTCTCACTCAAATGGTTACAAGCGGGTTAGAAACGCTATCATTATGAAATGATAGTGTTAGCAGTCAGGCTATAGGGGCCCATAGTGAGGAGACAGTGCCTGGAAGCCGGCGGAAGGTTGATTTCATGTTCTGCTAATTGGGCTGAATGCCAGTTACACAAGTGTGTTTTATGTTGTGAAAATTCATCATTATACCCCTAGGACTCACACTTTTCAATATGTGTGCTATACGTTAACAGTTTACATTAAAAAAAAAGTTATAAAAGACGAGGCAGGAGAAGTTGCAGCCTTGGGCTGAACAGCTGGGGTTAGTCAGTTTTTCACAGGTTGCAATTCTGTCCGTTCTCGGAAGGTGGCAGTGTTGTGCCACTTGATAAAATACAAGACCTGAGAACAGGATTCCTTGGATTCCCAGCACCTTCTTGAGGCTTAATGCTGCTGATTTTGTTTTGTTTTGTTTTGTTTTGTTTTGTTTATTTTTGGAGACGGAGTCTCGCTCTGTCGCCCGGGCTGTAGTGCAGTGGCGTGATCTCGGCTCACTGCAACCTCCGCCTCCCAGGCTCAAGCAACCCCTGCCTCAGCCTCCCAAGCAGCTGGGACGACAGGTGCATGCCACCACACCTGGCCAACTTTTTGTATTTTAGTAGAGAAGGGGTTTCACCGTGTTGCCTAGGCTGGTCTCAAACTCCTGAGCTCAGGCAATCCACTCACCTCGGCCTCCCAAAGCACTAGGATTACAAGCGTGAGCCACTGCGCCTGGCCAATGCTGCTGATTTTGATCATCCTATCTGTTTTTATCTTTGAATCCAGATCATTCCCTCCTAACTTCTGGACTAAAAACACCTTTAAAAATTTATCTTGAGCAACCAAAGCCATGTACTGGTGATGTTTGTGGGGAACATCACTGGATCTCCAGGAAATGAGTGCTCCTACCTGATGCCCTGAACATGAAATACTCAACGTGTGTTATCAGCAGATGTCTCCATGAATCATTCTTTGAGTTTGGAATAGGTCTTGCTGAAATGCCTCAAAATTGAATCAGGCAGATTCTTAAGAATAAACAACTGCAAATTTGCAATAATTTCAGTATGAAGGTCAACCTGTTCTTATCCTCTTATGAGAAAAAGTTTATGTGTCACTATTTACCCAGTAAGGGTATAACTAAAACTGCTTTTTAAAAACAGGTACTATAAATAAGTTATAATCAATTCATATTTCAGAACACTAGGTAACTTTTTAAAAAGTGAGACAGATCTATATGAACTGCTATGGAGAAATCCATTCATATCATTAAGTGAAATACCATAAAGTATACATAAGGTATAATCCCACTTATATAAATCCCCAAAAATCTATAAAACCATATTTGGGTAGGTATACATTTATGTATACAAAGGCATTGAAAAATGTCTCCAGACTTTTCAAGGGATATATACCAAACTATTAATAAGAACTGCCTCCTGAAAGGGACATAGGCCTACAAAGGAGTGGTAGTGTTTGGATTTGAACAGAAGGTTTGTATTCATGTATGACTTGTATGGTTTAAAACTTTTTTTAGGCCAGGCAGGGTGGCTCACGCCTGTAATCCCAGTACTTTGGGGGGCCAAGGCAGGTGGATCACCTGAGGTCAGGAGTTCGAGACCATCCTGGCCAGCATGGTGAAACCCCGTCTCTACTAAAAATAGAAAAATTAGCCGGACATAGTGGTGGGCACCTGTAATCCCAGCTACTCGGAAGGCTGAGGCAGGAGAATTGCTTGCATCTGGGAGGCGGAGGTTGCAGTGAGCTGAGATTGCCATTGCACTCCAGCCTGGGCAACAGAGTGAGACTCTGTCTCAAAAAAAAAAAAAATTTACAAGTACTTTTATGCAGTCACTTTATTTAATCTTCCCAACTACACTTTGAGGCAGGTTTTTTTGTTTTGTTTGTTTTTGTTTGAAACAGAGTCTCACACTGTCGCCTGGGCTGGAGTGCAATGGCACGATCTCGGCTCACTGCAACCCCTGCCTCCCGGGTTCGTGCTATTCTCCTGTCTCAGCCTCCTGAGTAGCTGAGATTACAGGTGCACACCGCCACATCCGGCTAATTTTTTGTATTCTTAGTAGAGAAGTGTTTCATTATGTTGGCCAGGCTGGTCTCAAACTCCTGACCTCGTGATCCACCCACTCCTTGGCCTCCCAAAATGTTGGGACTACAGGCATGAGCCACCGCACCCAGCCGAGGCGGGTTTTTTTTAACTTCCATTATATAGGTACGCAAACTGACACTCGGCGCAAGTGACTTGTCTTGGCTCACAGAATTCGCTGAGAAGCAGAACTGAGATTTTGAATCCAGGCCTTCCAAATCTGAGGCCTAGGGCTCTTTCCACTTCACCATAATAGAAAGTAGACCTAAAAAAAAAAAAAAAGAAAGTAGACCTGTAGGTAATACCTACAGATTTGACTTGATTTCCTTTTCTTTCTTTCTTTCTTTTTTTTTTTTCTATTATACTTTAGGGTTTTAGGGTACATGTGCACAATGTGCAGGTTTGTTACATATGTATCCATGTGCCATGTTGAGACAGAGTTTCGTTCTTGTCGTCCAGACTGGAGTGCAGTGGCACATCTCGGCTCACTGCAACCTCTGCCTCCCTGGTTCAAGCGATTCTCATGCCTCAACCTCCCAAGTAGCTGGGATTACAGGCACCCACCCACACGGCCAGCTAATTTTTTTTTATTTTTAGTAGAGACGGGGTTTCATCATGTTAGCCAGGCTGGTCTCGAACTCCTGACCTCAGGTGATCCGCTGGCCTTAGCCTCCCAAAGTGCTGGAATTACAGGCGTGAGCCACCACGCCTGGCCTGAATTTATTTTCTTATCGCTTATTTCCAAGGAGCCATTTGTTTAAGCTGGGTTTGTAAGTGGCCTCGATCAGCCCACCTGCTTTTATGAGGCGCAGCTACTTCTGCCTATCCGAGGTAAGGTCTGTGTTGCTGTTTTCTCAATGCTTCATGTCCCACTCCTCCTGTTTTCTTTTCCTGTCATCTTTCCTCAGGGAGCCTTTTCATAAGCTGCTGGCCCAAGGCCTTATCAAGGGGCAAACATTCCGCCTACCATCTGGACAGTATCTACAGAGAGAGGAAGTGGATCTCACAGGTAAGAATGGCCCATCCGGTCCCATCCAGGTACTCCCAGAGAGCCAAGGCCAGGCCTGAGAGCTACTGAGCAAGCAGGCATCTGCCTCTAGAGTAGGGGAGGATGCGGGAGAGAGACCCGCTGGCTGTGTGGTCTCTAAGCCTCAGCTCCCTCTGGGCCTGTGCCCCCTGAAGCCTGGTGCTGGACTAGCCATCTGCTCCTCTCCTCTAGCCCCGTTCAGCCCAAGTGCCACCTCAGCTTCTGGCAGGGCTTCATTTGTATGTAACAGAGTCAACTCGGGCATCACCTCCTATCCCAGACCATCTTTGAAAGCCCACCTCAGGGACAGAGCCCCTAGGCCCAAGACACATTCTTCCAGAACTGGGGTACTCCCAGTGTTTCTCCCCACGTGGTCTAGTGGCACATTTCAGAACCTTGGGGAGCAGCACTCTGTTTACTCGTAGCACCCCAGAGCAGCCCCCTCTTAGCATTTCCCAGTAAAACACCTCCCCCTGACTCCCCGAACTTCCCTCCTGTCCCAGCTCTCCCAAGCCTTTTCCTTCCACTCTGCATTTTCACCCTTCACCCTTTACATTTCACCCTTCATTTTTACCCTGAGGATCACCAGATCTTCAGGTGCCATGGTGAGGATGCATCACGTGCACCCAGCACACACCCCACACGTGGAATATGTGACATGTTAGAAAATGGGTAGGGGCAAGGCGCGGTGACTCACACCTGTAATCCCAGCACTTTGGGAGGCCAACGCAGGCAGATCACCTGAGGCCAGGAGTTCAAGACCATCCTGGCCAACATGGTGAAACCCTGTCTCTACTAAAAATACAAAAATTAGCCAGGCGTGGTGGCATGCACCTGTAATCCCAGCTACTCAGAAGGCTGAGGCACAAGAATCACTTGAACCCGGGAAGTGGAGGTTGCAGTGGGCCAAGATCATGCCACTGCACTCCAGCCTAGGCAACAGAGCAAGACTCTGTCTCAAAAAAAAAAAGAAAGAAAGAAAACAGGTGGAGACATGCAGTATACATAGGGACAGCTGTGAGAAACCCCCAGCACTGCGACCATTACATTTAGAAAAACTAGTGCATAATGGATGAGATTAGGTCACACAACAACCCCGTAAATGGTAGGCAGCCTCTCCAGCCAAACATTGGAGATAGGGTTTAGGGAAGCAGTCGATGCAATTACCTCATCAAAGCAAAATATATCAAGGTTCGTAACGGTCCGTGGGAGAAAAAGAAGCTGGAGAAGCAGAACTGGCAGTGTTTCTCCAGCATGGATGACAGAGGGAAAGAGCTAAATTCAGGTGCACATAGAATTCAGCCTCACAGTTAGTGAAGTGTTCTTTGTAACAGGCAAGGCTGCCCATGTATAGCTGTGCAGTTTGTGTGCTACACAAAAGAACCAAGCCAAGGCTATGATTTCAGTAGGGCCTGAAATGCAGCCGTCTGTCAAGCCATACATTTCAGGGCCACATCTGCCAAAAGCGGGTGACTTTTTCTAACTTCTCAACTTTTCTGCCCAGAAAGATACATTTTTCCTAATTTGCACAACCATGTTTTAAGGTCTAGACACAGCCTGGGGCAGGGTAGAGGGGCCAGTGGTTCCCTGAGTCTCACCACAGCACGGATAAACATCTAGGACTTCAGTCTCCCCTTCTCTGCTGTCTTGCCTACTGGGTGAGGATACTTTGATCAGCAAGGGCAGGTTTCTGTCTCTTTCATGGATGTAACTCTCATGAAGTATGGAGTTGGCTTTTAGGTCTGTACATTGGTCCCCTGTTAGTTTGGTTGCTGTTGGAGTCAGAGATTATTTGGCTGGAAGGAAAAGAAATCTACCCAAACCCAGTTGCAGAAAATAGAGCTGGGCCCCACTGCTCATAGGAAGTCACCAGCCACTCCTTTTTCAACTTACCAAGTGACCTTGGGTAGCTGCAGTGGCAAGTCTTGCCCCATCTCCTTAGGACCTGATGGTTCCAGTGCTCAGCAACATGGAAGTTGAGTTTCTGTATCTCTTAGCTCCAATTCGTGAGGTAGAGGCTTAGCCTTGCCAGGTGCCCTTACTAGTCCTCTCCAGTAAGACTTGGCAACAAGGTTACCTCATCCAAATGCGGCCATTTAAGACCTCTTCCATCAGCACCATCTAGACCAGTGGTATGTGAGTAGGGGAGGACAGTTCCAAAGAATAGGGTGTGGGTGGCTGGCACCACAAAGGGACCACCACATTTACCATGAGCCCAGTGAGTGAATTCCATGTGCCCTGAGAGTACAAGATCATGTTTTGGTGACTGCAACATGGATGGGACAGGTCAGGCTGCCAACTTCCATCAGAGACCCTTAATTCATCAAGAAAATGGCAACATGTGCGAGTTTTTCAAAATTCTTTTTTACTTTCCTTTTTTGTGTATAAATAATTCACTTGTAAAGGGGGAAATTGTTTTGTTTTATAGAAAAAGCTGGCACAGGCCATTACAACTATACTGTTTATTCGTGAAGGTTTGTGGGAGAAAGGTGAGCCTCATTCATTTAAAAATAAAAATATTTTGATAACAATATGGAGGGAGAGAAAGCGGCTTGTTAAGTGAATTAGTGTGATTCTTCAAATGGACACTTTCCATCGCTCACCTAGTTTTTTCTTATTGATGCTATTTCTATTGAAGCAATTCACAATCACACATACCATACCTATGGATTATTTTGGCATCTAGGTTCCATTCCTGTTCATGCAAAAACGAAAGAGAAATTAGAGGTGACGTGGGAGAAAATGAGTAAGTCCAAACACAACGGGGTGGACCCAGAGGAAGTTGTGGAGCAGTATGGGATCGACACGATTCGGCTCTACATCCTTTTTGCCGCCCCTCCTGAGAAGGATATCTTGTGGGATGTGAAAAGTAAGTCACCTTCCTCTTCCTGACATGCTTCCTTTGTGATCTGCCCTGGACTTTGAAGGAATTTGAGGAAGGAAATGTCTTTGCTGAAGACAGTAGTAGAGAATTCTAGGAATCAGTTCCACAGAGCAAGTAGCAGCTTGACCAGCATCCTGCACCACTCTTAGACGGGTGTTGACAACATAAGCGAGCCTCACAATCATTTGGGAAACATGTTGCAGATACAGATTCCAGTGCTCCGCCCATGCCTGCTGACACAGCCTCCAGAATGGGGCTCAGGAGGTGACCTTTGAACAAGCTCAGCGGTGATTCCAGTGCACACTCTACGAGGACCATGCTTTGAGAGTGGTTTCCTTGGAGACAGACTGGCTTCTGAGTTACTCCTAGGCCTGCTATAGTCCAAAGAGGCCAGTTCCCTCTTTCTTGATGTACCCTGGAAGGTTTTTTCTAGAACAGTGTCACTCTCCCTCACCAATCCAGAAAGCCCCGGGAGGGGTCTGGGCCTGGTGTTACCTACGGCCTCTTAGTCACCCACAGCACCCTTCATCTCCCCGCTTAGGGGAGATTTGTCTCTCCAGAGTCATTTAGTACTAAAATGACATGAAGTAAAGTAATCTTGAGTATCTGGCTATTCTAGAATAAACCCATCCAACAGTCATTCATTTTTACTTCGTGTGATCTGCCGTAAGTGGTGTTGTGGGAAGAGGAAGTCAGATGCCTGGAATCTTGAGCCTTGTGTGAAGTATGCATGTCATTTGAGAAATCACTGTTTATTTTGATGTGCTGTGGCTAGCGGGAAGTGTGGTCTGGAACAGTGGTCACAGATGCCAGTCCTAGAACTAGCTGTCTCAGGATCACTGGGGGGCTTGCAAAGCACAGACAGGTGGAGGTTCTGGCTCCCACCCCTAACCCAGGGGACAGGCTCCAGGAATCTTTCTAAGAAGCCTCCCAGAAGGTTCTGCTGTGCATTCAGGCTTGAGAATGCCTAGCCTAGTGGCCAGACAGTACAAGGACCTGGACTGACCCTAATTTGGCTACTGGTGTAACCCAGGGCCACCAGGGAAAGCCATTCAGCTTTACCAGAAGATCAGACCAGCAGCTGAATTGGATGAGCTTGTGTAAAATATGGAAAACACATACACCTGCAAGGACAGGGATCGTGTCAATGCACTTCACACTCTACAGCAGCGTGGCTGCAAGCACAGTCATGCTGTCCACAAGGTAAGAGCTTGCACCAGCAGGAGTCAGCGCTGTCTCCCAAGCACCATGTTAGCTCCATGGCATTTTTGTCCCAGCAAGCTAGCTTAATCAAGGCGGCAGGGCACCAGGGCTCATCTTGACCAAGCTTCTGAGCTCATGACCATTGGTGGGTGGCACTTTGAGTGGCCCTGCCATCCAGTGCTCTGAATCTGGGCACTAAAATGGATAGAATTGGTCCTGGTCTGAATTCTCAGACACTGAAGGCCAGGGAGGATCCTTCAGCCTGCCCTCAGAGGAATCCATCAGGGTGCAGTGAAGTGTCATATCAATTCATAGGTGTTTTTCTCCGCTTAATTATACCAAGTCAATCACCCTTATGTTGTGCGCTCTCTCTTTCTCATTTACTGATGCTGAATTCAGCTGATGCTCTCCCTGGGGTGCTGAGATGGCAACAACGACTGTGGACCTTGACAACTCGGTTTATTGAGGCCAGGGCTTCTGGGAAGTCTCCCCAGCCTCAGCTGCTGAGTAACAAGGAGAAAGCCGAGGCCAGGAAGCTCTGGGAGTACAAGAACTCCGTCATCTCTCAGGTCAGAAACTCTCCAATTCCAGTGGTTAACTCTGTAACCGAACACTCTTTGGGAACCTTTGCCTGTGGTCTTTGCTGCCCTCCCTGCCTTGGGTTGGGCCACTATGGGTCTTCTTTCCTGACAATGGCGGTCCTTTTTGCTTTGATTGATTGGCCCTACTGTTTTGGGTCCTTTACCAAGGTGGATCAACAGTGCATACGTTCTAATGGAAAGAGATGCCCCCAGGAAATGGCTCTCTGATGATGTCTCACATTTGTCCATCCTGGGTCTCAGGAAGCTGCCACTTTCCATGTTTCCACATTTAACACATCCAAGCAGAGAACCAAATCCAGGATCACCCTATCATCCAGGATGACACTGCATATGTTACATTAACAGAAACACAATTTTAGAGTTGGAAGGGGCATTAAGAAACTGTCCTCTGTAGCCTCCTCATTGTACAGATAGGGAGAGAGATGATGTCCAGATATCTTGCCTAACGTCACACAGCTAGTGAGGAACTGAACAGAGATGAGAATCCCAGTCCTCCACATAGTATAAGGACTTTCCCACTCAGTTACATTGTTGCGCAATATCCATGTGAACTATTGTGGGTTAACTTCTGCAAATCTGAAGTCATTGTAATGGGTATCTGATATCCCAAATTCTTCTTAAGCTGATTGGAAAAAAAAAAAAAGGTATGCTGATTCAGACATAAAGTTAATCAGTGTCGCTCATCTGCACTCTGATAACGAAGACAATGATGCATGGCAGGCTTTTGCCTCTCTGGTTTGTATAACCTGAAGTGGCCCTGGGTCCAGCATGGTCTCATTTGTTGACACTTCTTCAGCTTTATTTCTGGCCTCTGTACCCTCTCTGTGTGGAGGAACAGAGCTTCCTGAATGAATGTAGGGGTCTGAGTGATGCCTGAGCGATTGAGTTCATACCACATATTTTCTCCCTGGATTTGGCAAATTCTTCTATTCTGTCAGATAATAGAATTGGGTTATTTCAACAAGTTGGAAACTCTTGACATCCTTAAAGATGTGTTACCTTTCTGTATTCTTGCCTATAGTCAAAATGGAAAAACACAGAAACATGAAAAAGCTGACAAGTTGCATTAATGTTCTTATGTTGACTGTACATTTCAAAATGTAAAATTGACCAGGCACAGTGGCTCACACCTATAATCCCAGCACTTTGGGAGGCCAAGGCAGGCAGATCACAAGATCAAGAGATCGAGACCATCCTGGCTAACATGGTGAAATGCCGTTTCTACTAAAAATACAAAAACTCAGCCTGGCGTGGTGGCACATGCCTGTAGTCCTAGCTACTCGGGAGGCTGAGGCAGGAGAATCTCTTGAACCTGTGAGGCAGAGGTTGCAGTGAGCTGAGATTGCGCCACTGCACTCCAACTTGGGTGACAAAAGCGAGTCTCCGTCTCAAAAAAAAAAAAACAAAAAAGTAAAATTAATCTTATGCCATAGACTAAAAACTGTCACTGTGAAGCAAAGTCACATAACCAAGCAGAAGTGGCATCCTTTACTCCTGTTTTCTGTTATGTTGAGTTTGCCCATCAGTGGGTCCTGCCTCCTATGCCTCCTATTCGTGTTACTAGCAATTTTTTTTTTTTTTTTTTTGAGACGAAGTCTCACTCTGTTGCCCAGGCTGGAGTACAATGGCGCAATCTCAGCTCACTGCAGGCTCCACCTCCCAGGTTCAAGAGATTCTCCTGCCTCAGCCTCCCGAGTAGCTGGGATTCCAGGTATGCGCCACCACACCCAGCTAATTTTTTGCATTTTTGTAGAAATGGGGTTTTGCCACATTGGCCAGGCTGGTCTTGAACTCTTGACCTCAAGTAATCCACCCACCTTGGCCTTCCAAAGTGCTAGGATTACAGTTGTGAGCCACCATGCCCAGCCACTAGCACTGTTTTTCTAAGCACCTGCTATGAGAACCAACAGTATCCCAGATATGTGGAAGAATAGTCTTAAACAGTGGAAACAGTGTTGACTTTGAATTTTAAAATATTTGTGCAGATGAAACATAGCGATTATTTGAGATAGTAGATATATTTATAAATATCTTTGCATCCGTTTCATTTTCCTTTTTTTGTTTTCATAATTCAGTCTTTTTGTGGAAAGCTTAAAAGAATTTTGAAATAAGTGAATAATTGAACCTTTACTAATAGGTGACCACCCATTTCACAGAGGACTTCTCACTGAATTCTGCAATTTCTCAGCTGATGGGACTCAGCAATGCCCTCTCGGTAAGTGGCCTGTCCTCATTTGCTGGTAGCAGAGGAGGGAGGGAGAGGTGTGGCAAGGGGCCCCACAGTGTCCCAAGAGGGACAGAGAGCACCCCCACTGTGTCACCCCCTCAGTGTGGCTTGATTATCTTAAGGAAACATTTTTCCATAGTCACAACCTAGTTTTATGCTGGAATGTTCTTAAAGATTTTCTGGTCCAAACCCCCTTCTCCCCCAGTATTTTACAGATGAGGATATTGAGGCCCAGGGAAGTTAGACGACATGTCTGGTTGATTAGTGACAAATCTAGGACCAGACTCAGGCCTCCCTGTCTTCTGGCTCTTCACACCCCCACTGTCTGATTTCATGAATGAACTGTGATACCTCCTCAGCATCATTACATTTGATATTCATTTAACCTGGATGGATCAGGATTGTTCTCACCAGTGCCAAAAGTCAGACTTTTCGGTATGGACTTTCTTCTTGCTAAGTGTGACTACCATTTTTCTTGCCAGGGAAAGGATTTGTCAACAAATGTTCTTAGCTACTGGACAACAAAAGCATTCATTAAAGCTATTAACAAATGCTTTTTTTTAAAATGAAGGCCTCTCCAAGCTTTTAAGATCAGTGGGGGCCGGGCACGGTGGCTCATGCCTATAATCTCAACGCTTTGGAAGACCAATCTGAGAGGATCACTTGAGGCCAGGAGTTCAAGACCTGCCTGGGCCACGTAGAAAATAAAATAATTAGGCTAGGCACGGTGGCTCACGCCTGTAATCCCAGCACTTTGGGAGGCCGAGGCAGGTGGATCACGAGGTCAGGAGATCGAGACCATCCTGGGTAACACGGTGAAACCCCATCTCTACTAAAAAACACAAAAAATTAACCGGGCGTGGTGGCAGGCGCCTGTAGTCCCAGCTACTCAGGAGGCTGAAGCAGGAGAATGGTGTGAACCTGGGTGGCGGAGCATGCAGTGAGCCAAGATCACGCCACTGCACTTCAGCCTGGGCGACAAAGCAAGACTCCGCCTCAACAAAAACAAAATAAAAAAATAAAATAAAATAATTAGCCCGGCATGGTGGCGTACAGCTGTAGCCATAGCTACTTGGGAAGCTGAGGCGAGAGAATCGCTTGAACCCATCCTGGGTAACAGAGCAGGAGACTCTGTGTCTAAAAATAAAATAAAAAAGGTAATTTTTAAAAAAGTAAAATAAAGATAAAAAAGAACAATGGAAGAAATTTCAAATTTGACTACATAAAACTTGACATTTTCAGTATGTTAAAAAAATTTATAACATGTCAGACAGAAGCTTAATATCCTTATAAAGCACTCTTGCATATTAATATGAAAATAACCAAAAATGGTCAAAGCATATGAAAAGATAATAACTCACAGAAAATGATATAGAAATAGCCAATACATTTGTGGAGAAAAAAAAATCTGCCTCTCTAATTTATCATGAAAGGCAAATGTAAAACAAGATGCTTTTTTTTTTTTTTTTTAATACCTGTCAAATTTGCTGAGAATACTTTAACATAACTATTCAGGGCCAGGCACAGTGGCTCATGCCTGTAATTCCAGCACTTTGGGAGGCCGAGGCAGCAGGATCAATTGAGCTCAAGAGTTTGAGACCAGCCTGGGCAACATAACAAGACCTCATCTATAAAAAATTTAAAAGTTAGCCAAATGTGGTGGCATGCACTATAGTTCCAGCTACTCAGGAGGCTGAGGCAGGAGGATCCCTTGAGCCCAGGAATTTGAGGTTGCAGTGAGCTGTTTGGTGCCACTGTACTCTAGCCTGGGTGACAGAGCGAGACTCTCTCTCAAAAAAATAAACATAGAAGCATAGTTATTCCCCATGCTATTGCAAAGATGGCAAAATAGACTTTTACACGCCAGTGATAGGTGTGGTTGGTGTAACCTTGCCAGGAAGCACTCTGGCTGTCAGGTCGATTGTGTTATATCCTCTGATCCAGGAGTGTTCATTGCAGATAATTTATAATCACAGAGACTCGGAACCCCAGTGTCCTCTGATGGGGGAATTGTGAAATGACTTATGTCATATCAATAAGAAAGGTATGTGCCACCACCATTAACCTCATATCTTGAAGAATACTTAATATCAGAAACTGTTTATGATATAATGTTAAGTAAAAACACATGACACAAGGCCAGGCACAGTGGCTCAAGCCTGTAATCCCAGCACTGCGGGAGGTCAAGGCAGATAGATCGCTTGAGGTCAGGAGTTCAACACCAACCTGGTCAACATGGTGAAACCCAGTCTCTACTAAAAATACAAAAAATTAGCCAGGTGTGGTGGTGCACACCTGTGCACCTGTAGTCCCAGCTACTCAGGAGGCTAAGGCAGGAGGATTGCTTAAACCAGGAGGCAGAGGTTGCAGTGAGCTGAGATCACGCCACCGCACTCCAGCCTGGGCAACAGAGAGAGACTCTGTCTCAAAAAAAAAAAGATACAAAAGTGTTCATATGAGCTGGGTGCAGTGGTTGACACATGTAATCCTAACATTTTGGGAGGCCAGGGCAGGCAGGTGGCTTGAGCCCAGGAGTTCGAGACCACCCTAAGCAATATAGTGAGATACCCCATCTCTATTAAAAAATTAATTTTTAAAATTAAAAGGAAGTGTTCATATGGCAAGAATACCAATCCTGAAAATGTTACATGTGTAATAAGCATCTATATACACATTTTTGCATTTTTGGAGACAAGGATAAAATATACCTTTTTTTCTAGTTTGTATGATTATGAGTAGTTTTTCATTTCCTGTATTTTCTGTGCTAAGTGTGTGTTAGTTTTTTAATTGGAAAAAATAAAGCAAGAAACTGAAATGAAACTGTAATGAATTTCTGTCTTTCCATTCTGGAATTTGGGAAGTCTTTAATAATAACACACAGAGCTAAACACAACCATGTTTGCCGGAATTGACCAAAGGTGTTTAAGAGAATAGGGGTCCCTAAGTAGAGTATAGAGGCCCCCCTGCCCTGGGTGTTTCACAGTTTAACACCTTTGAGCAGGTCTCGGTGCATTTCTCTGTGGACCTGCAGCGCAGGGGAAACCTAGCAGAGTGGGTAAGAGTTTGGCTACAGTGTGCCGGGGGGCAGATGGCCCTCCCTCGCTGATCCTTAGCTGCTTCATCTGTCCAGTGGGGTAAGAATACCACCCTCAAAGAGTGGTGAGGACTAAGTAAGTTAACATCATGTATTCGTTGTTGCTGCTGGAGCTTTTTTGTTTTGTTTTTGTTTTTTTTAAAGACAGAGTCTCACTGTTGCCCAAGCTTCAGTGCAGTGGTACAGTCATAGCTCACTGTAGCCTTGACCTCCTGGTCTTAAGTGATCCTCCCACTTCAGCCTCCTAAGTAACTGGGACTATAGGTGTGTGCAACTGTGCCTGGCTAATTTTTTTTTATTTTTTAATTTTTCATAGAGATGAGGTCTCACTATAGTGCCCAGGCTGGTTTCAAATTATTGGACTCAAGTGATCCTCCTGCCTTGGCCTCCCAAAGTAGTGGGAGTATAAGTGTCAGCTACCACACCTGGCTTGCTGTAGTTTATCTCAGTGCTATCATTAAGTAGGGGAAGTTCTTTGTCCCAAGCAGAAATGGATGGCAAAGGGGGTTTCTTCCTACCAGCTTGTGTCTCTGGACTTCAGATATGTTAATGGTCTTTCTTACCTGTGCTTATTTTTACACCTCAATCTTCTTACTTTTTTTCCTCTTCCTTAGCAAGCCTCTCAGAGTGTCATTCTCCACAGCCCCGAGTTTGAGGATGCTCTGTGTGCCCTGATGGTGATGGCTGCTCCGATGGCCCCTCACGTAACCTCAGAGATCTGGGCAGGTACGTGGCGGAGTCCTTTTTTGACCAGTTACTACTAATTAGAATTTGTCCAAGCCTCTTTTTGAACATCCTTCGGGACTCAGATGTCCTCAGACATAGGGTCCAACATTTGGCATCTATACTCAGCAACCTCTCTGTCCAGTATTCTGAATGGTAGTACTTCATCCATATGGTCACCCCTATCAAAAGGAAAGACACTTCCCTGCTTTGAATAATGTGCCCAGACTAATGTGGGTGTTGATGTTACCACCTTAATCCCTTCTCGTGACTCAGCCCCCCAGTATCCACATATTATGACCTGCATGGTCTTTTTAAGATAAAAAGTAGTTTTATCTTATAAACTCAAGTTTAGTACCACTCTACAGATGGAAATTAAGTTATAGGTCTAAACTTACACTGTAATTCAGCACTCTTCACCAATTACTCCTAATCTAGGCATCAAAGCAGGCCTGACTGCCTGCTTGAATTTCAGCCCCTAGAACTCTCTGCATCATTGGAACTGTTAGCCTGGACAAAACCAGGACTTCACATAATCATCAAATTGGGATTAGGCCAAGCATATAGGGAGGGGCAAAGTGACATGTAATTGAGCTCCTGAAAGATCATGCATGGGAAAGTCTTCAGATGTTTCTAGAAATAGGTCACCTGAAATGCATGTGACTTGGCAGTTTCGTTGATGTAAAAGATTTCTTCTAAAAAAAAGATCTCTCCTAATTAAATTGACTGATGTGGTGTCACAGAGAAGAAATGCATGTTGTTTAGTTGAGCAAACCACAAGTCTCAGTGTAAGCTTCAGTGATAAGAAGAATTTGAGGATTATTTGAAATTCCCACCACCCAAGCAACTTTATGCCTACAGGAGATAGGTGGAAATTACGGTAGGTTCGTAGTTGACAGAGTAGTGCCTCTGTCTCTCACAAAGCCTTGTTTATTGCCTTCTACTTTAAAACATAGTGCTCCTTGTTGATTTAAGGGAATCCTTGGGAATTGGGCCCTACCATCTCCCTCAGAGTTGCTTCTTAATTCCTCAGGAGAAGCAGTGGTTCCTTTTTCTTTTTAGCCAAGATGAAACTGTTATTTTTCCAGGGTCCCCTTTTTTACAGCGTAAGTGTCTCTGTCAAAAGGAAGTGTTTTTCATTCTTTGAGGAAAAGCGAATCTGTTTTAATTTGCTTTCATTGTAAACCCATGAGCTTAATTTGGATTTTTATCCTTTTTGGTATCTAAAACCACTTTAAAATTAAACTTGTTCAGCCAAATATTGAAGTTCACGTAGTGGGAGGATTTGCCAGCCAGTTTTTTTGTTTATGTACCGTATCTACAGTTTCTGACTTTAAGCATCAACCAAAAAAGTGGAAAGGGCTTTGGAAATCAGGAGCTAATCCTAAAAATTGGTTAAGGATTTGGATGGGTCAGACTCTGAAGTTTCCTTTGGATTCATTCTTTGCTGCTTGCAAGACTGAATCAAGGTCCAGTTTACTTTAGCAGGAAAGAGATGTGGTGTAGCTCCCAACAGATTCTGCCCTACTTTATATGCTTTAAGACATCCCGATTGAGTACAAGTGTATTTCATTGTGTCTTAAGTCATCTTCTGGGTCTTTCCAGTTACTCTTTTAGTTACCCTTTTTAAACCAAGCTTTTGCAACTCCTGGCCCCCTCCAACAGGTGGCTTAGTTGGAAGAAGTCAGAGAGGCCTGGGTTGAGTATACCCAAAATAAGTCTGAATTCTATAATGAATTCCTGTCTTTCCATTCGAGAATTCGGGAAGTCCTTAATAATAGCATGCAGAGCTAAACACAACCACATAGCTTAAATACTAGCTACCAGTCAGTGTCAGATGCCTCTTTCATAGTGGTTGCAATTTTAAGTGACAATGAGGTAGTGCAGCTGATTTAAAGTAGGAGGGGAAAGAGAGAGGAGGAGGAGAAGGCAATTATAAGGACTTCATGAGTTGAGCAAGGTTTTAAATGTAAAGACAAAGGAGGTGAGGAAAGATGGGAAGAACTGAAATGTGTTTTCAGTGGATCTACAGGGGAGACCTTTTTTAAGTTTCTCACATTTTGAATCTTTAAGGGAGACAATTTTTGAGTCCGATTTGTGTTAGAAACCTCATTATACAATTAAAGAAATCATACCATTGGATAGTCAGAATTGTTTTATCCTTTTTGTTCTAAGGAACCTCTCAAATGAACAATTTTGTTCCTATCAAAAGTTCCCCAAAGGGATCACTGTCATTCCAAATTGTCTTTGGAAATTTGTGGCACTTAAAAAGATATGCACAGGAGTTAGGGCTGTAATTAGAAAACATAAAGAAAGCCTGTGCTTGTGGTGGAGGAGGCAGTTTTAGATTGAAAAGACCAAGACCAGCCGGGTGCGGTGGCTCACGCCTGTAATCCCAGCACTTTGGGAGGCCGAGGCGGGTGGATCACCTGAGGTCGGGAGTTTGAGACCAGCCTGACCAACATGGAGAAACCCTGTCTCTACTAAAAATACAAAATGAGCCGGGCCTAGTGGCACATGCCTGTAATCCCAGCTACTCGGGAGGCTGAGGCAGGATAATTGCTTGAACCTAGGAGTTGGAGGTTGCGGTGAGCAGAGGTCACGCCATTGCACTCTAGCCTGGGCAACAAGAGTGAAACTCCATCTCAAAAAAAAAAAAAAAAAAGAAAAGAAAAGACCAAGACCCCGTGAGAGCCGCAACACATCCATAGGTTGCTGCTTGTGGAATTTTGCATCTTGGTGCTTGATCAAAGTCAAGTCATCATTCATCAGGAGCCAGACAAAGCCTCCTGCTTATCGGCGGACAAAACTAACATAAAAGCAGTTCTCAGGAACACAAGAAAAAGACTGAGGAAGAAGTCATTATGAGATTTTGCAATGGTGACTCGGGGCACAGCGTGTCTCCAAGAAGTAACCAACTGACCACTTCACCCTTAGGGCTAGCTCAAGGACAAATTTATGGGACCTATTCCCATCCTCTCCCAATGGACAAACAACATTCAAGATAGTACACAAGCAGATAGATAGGTCATTAGGCCAGCAGGTGTTAGTTACTAGAAAACAGTTTCACCAAAGAACAGTAGAATTCTGATCAAAAAACCAAATGTCCAAAGTGAGACCTATTCTTAAGAAAATAAGGTAAGTGCAACACTAAAAGCTTCAGTAAAATCCTGGACTTCAATTCAGCATGAACTTAGTTCCCAGCCAAGGGTGAGTGGCACCTCATCCAGGTAGAGACACAAGTGGGTCTCAGATGCGTGCACTGTTTCTGAGTCAAAGGTTCCAGTCAAAGGCAGTGAGAGTCTCCGTTGAAATTCCGTGAACCTGCAATTCTATCAGCATCCTCCAGCCAGAGACCACCAGGAACACACCTTCAGATAATAATTTGGGTTTATTACCGGGAGAGACATTGGGCATCTCAGTAAGAGGGTGCTAGGAAGGACCTGTTATATAATGTATTTGGGCTTTGGTAGAATAATTTGGGGAAGGGTCTCAGGAAGTGAGGATTTGCTCTGGATTGAGTGCTGTCAGTAAGTGGGGACAGTTTTATGATTGGGTATCTTAAGAAATCTTACCTCGCCAGGCACGGTGGCTCACGCCTGTAATCTCAGCACTTTGGGAGGCCAAGGCGGGTGGATCACGAGGTCAAGAGATTGAGACCATCCTGGCCAACATGGTGAAACCCCATCTCTACTAAATATACAAAAAATTAGCCTGGCATGGTGGCGGCTAGTCCCAGCTGTAGTCCCAACTACTCGGGAGGCTGAGGCAGGAGAATGGCATGAACCCGGGAGGTGGAGCTTGCAGTGAGCCGAGATCGCGCCACTGCACTCCAGCCTGGGCAACAGAGCGAGACTCCGTCTCAAAAAAAAAAAAAAAAAAAGAAATCTTATCTCTAGGGAGGTACACCTGAGCAAGGATAAAGTTGTAATTAGTAAAGAAATAGCAGTCCCTCATATTTGCCTAGAGAAGGGGATGTTTGATATTTTGTGTGTTTCACAGTGACCTTGTCTTTGTGCTTTGACAAAATTATGAGATGGTCTTGTTTTGGTCTCCTTTTATGTTTTCGGTATGACTGTCTGATATTGGTATTCAGTGAGATCATTTGTGTTGAACAGGAGAATAATAGGGCCTAGCTATGCACAGCTGGTGAATTTCTTATAACACTGAGGCCTAGCTATAATTGTCAGACAAGTTCCCAGATGATAAGGACTGAGAATAAAAATCCCCTTACCATCACCCTCTAGAAATAAACAGCCACCGTCAGCATCTTAGCGCAGATCATTGCAGTGGATATGGTGGCTGGGTGCGGTGGCTTATGCTTGTAATCCCAGCACTTTGGAAGGCCCAGGCAGGAGGATCACTTGAGCCCAAGAGTTCAAGACCAGCCTGGGCAACATAGGGAGACCCCATCTCTATAAAAAATTTTAAAATTATCTGGATGTGGTGGCATGTGTCTGTAGGCTCAGCTACTCAGGAGGCTGAGGTGGGAGGATCACTTGAGCCCAGGAGTTCACAGCTGCAGTGAGCCATGATCATGCCACTGTACTCCAGCCTGGCTGAGAGAGCAAGAGCCTGTCTCACAAAACATAGAAAAAGTAAAACGATTGTGTTCACTTACCTATGTGTATTGTATTTTGTGTCCACTTGTCTGTGTTGTGTTGTGTTTTGTCATGTCTCTTTATAAAATTTGAATACCCTAAAATTTACCCATTTAAAGTATATACTCAGTGATTTAAGTAAATTTATATACTTGTGCAACCATCACCATGATCAGTTTTAGAACTGGATTTCCATTACTGAAAAAAGGTTCCTCACACCATTAGTCAATCCCACACCCACTTCAACCCCCAGCATGACTAATCTTTCTGTCTCTCTAGTTTTGCCTTTTCCAGAAATGTTATATAAATGAAATCATACAATGTGTAGTCATTTCTGTTTTATTTCATTTAGCATAATGCTTTTGAGATTAATCCATGTTCTGTTTATAGTAGTTCATTCCCTTTTATTGATGACTTGTTTTATTGTTAAGCTAGAGGTCATCTTATAACCTGATTTACTCACTTAAATATTCCATGAACATATATTTATGGGCTAAATACTTTTCTACAATTTTTTTTTTGGAGATGGAGTCTCACTCTGTTGCCTAGGCTGGAATGCAGTAGTACAATCTCCGCTCACTGCAACTTCGCCTCCCAGGTTCAAGAGATTCTCTTGCCTCAGCCTCCTAAGTAGCTGGGATTACAGGCACCTGCCACCACGCCCGGCTAATTTTTGTATTTTTAATAGAGACAGGGTTTCACCATGTTGGCCAGTCTGGTCTCAAACTTCTGACCTCAGGGGATCTGCCTGCCTCGGCCTCCCAAAGTGCTGGGATTGCAGGTGTGAGTCACCGCGCCCAGCCTACAACATCATTTTTAATGGTCGTACAATTTTCCATTGTTTGAATTTACGCACTCCCTATCATTGAACATTCAAACTGTTTATAGTTATACTTTTTTTTTTAAAAGCTAAATAGCCGCCGGGCGTGGTAGCGCACACCGGTAATTCAGCACTTTGGGAGGCCAAGGCGGGCAGATCACCTGAGGTTGGGAGTTCGAGACCAGCCGTCAGGCTCTACTAAAAATACAAAATTAGCCAGGCGTGGTGGTGCATGCCTGTAATCCCAGCTACTCAGGAGGCTGAGGCAGGAGAATCGCTTGAACCCAGGAGGCAGAGGTTGCGGTGAGCTGAGATTGTGCCATTGCACTCCATCCTGGGAAATGAGAGCTAAACTCCATCTCAAAAAAAAAAATGCTAAATAGCTAATGTTTACGTGCAAAATTATTTCCTAAGAACACATAACTAACTGTAATTGCTTGGTCAGAAGAGATATGAAAGACTAAGGCTTTTGATGCACACCCTCAAATCAAATTCCAGAAATTCTCTGGGTCTTCTATGAATATGCTTGAACAGAAACATGAGCAGATATCATGATTCCAGATATTATATATGGACTTTTCAATCCCTTTGTGATAAACCCATTCTGCAAACTGGAGTAGCCCAACCTGGGCCCATCCCATGTCTTTGAAATCCTGAGTGATTGCTCACATCTTTGCAGCTGTTAGGATGGATAACCGGGGCCCATACACCTGGGCCCAGAGCAAGGAGATATGTCTTAGAGGAGCTCAAGCACCAGGCTGCGGTGGTGGTGTCAGCATCAGAGGTCTAGTGCATCCTGTCTGGACAGACTTCACAGAGTCAGTCAGAACACAGAGCAACAGTTTGACCATCTTTGCTTTACATTGGGCTTAGGTCGGTTTCTCAGGTTAGCAAAAAATTAAATTCTCAGTATTTCCAGTTTAACAATATGATATTTAAGAATATGATATTGAGGGTTTTTTGTTTTTGTTTTTTTTAACATATAAACTTTTAAAATAACCACATTAGGCTGGGCGCTGTGGCTCACGCCTGTAATCCCAGCACTATGGGAGGCCGAGGCAGGTGGATCACGAGGTCAAGAGATCGAGACCATCTTGGCTAACATGGTGTAACCCCATCTCTACTAAAAATACAAAAATTAGCTGGGCGTGGTGGCGTGTGCCCGTGAAGTCCCACCTACTCAGGAGGCTGAGGCAGGAGACTTGCTTGAACCTGGGAGCTGTAGGTTGCAGTGAGCCAAGATCGCGCTACTACACTCCCACCTGGTGACAGAGCAAGACTCCGTCTCAAAAAAAAAAAAAAAAAACTGCATTAATTGTCCATGTGTGCCATGACTTAGTGTGTCTAACATTTCATTCCCATAAACAATCCACCATGGACAATTCTGTGCATAAATCTTGTTCTCACTTCAAATTATTTCCTTGAAGTGGAAAAGATATGAATCTATTTAAGACTCTTGTTATGTATTGACAAATTATTTTCCTAAGAAGTTATTCCATCTTCCACTCTAGGATCTGTTTTTGAATTGTACATTGTGCTTCAGTGATTTAACTATTGCATTTTTACAGACAGTTTTTAACACCTGGCAGGCTAGCCTTTCTTCATTTCTTTTCTTATAATTATTTTATCTCTTCTCACCTGTTTATTTTTCTCAGCGAAACTCTGCATAATTTGTTAAGTTTCCCCAAAATCACCATGACATTTCAATTGAAATGTGGTTAAACTTAGAATTAATTCAGGAAGGTTTCACATCTTTACCTCATCCAAACTTTCATCCCAGCAAATGGTCTGTCTCAAGTATTTTCTTTTCTTTTGTGTTCTTGTAGACTAGAATCTCTTTCTGCTATATTTTCTGATTGATAATGGCTGGCATATTTTTCTTCTGTAAAACCACATTGACACCAACATTTGTTTTATTTCAATTAAGATTTATTGTGAGTTGATAGTCTCCTTAATGTTGTCAAATAAAGGTTAATACCATGGAAATTTGATCAGTTAAGAAAAATATATATAGACTGATAAGAAACTATAAGAAAGAATTAATCTATTAATCTAATAGATTAATCCAAGTAACTTGAATCCTCTGGAATATGTGAGGGAAATAACTCATTATTTTCTTAGTATAATTGATTTTTTTAATCTTTTTAAATTTTTTTAAATTTATTTTTATTTTTTGAGACAGGGTCTCACTCTGTTGTCCAGGCTGGAGTACAGTGGCACAATCTGGGCTTATTGCAGCCTTGATCTCCTGGGCTCAAGCAAACCTCGTGCCTCAGCCTCCTTAGCTGGGACTGTAGCACATGCCCCCACGCCTGGCTAATTTTTGTATTTTTTTTTTTTATAGGGATAGTGTCTCACTGTGTTGCCCAGGCTAGTCCTGAGCTCCTGGGCTCAAGCAATCCTCCCTCCTTGGCCTCCCAAAGTGCTGGGATTATAGGCATGAGCCACTGCACCCAGCCTACTGTCCTTTTAAAAAGATGTAATTGAGAAAAATTACATATATTTATGGTGTACAATGTGATGTTTTGATATATGTACACATTGTAGAATGATTAAACCAAGGTAATTAGCATATCCATCACCTCACACATATCATTTGTTGTGATGGGAATGTTAAAAATCTACTCTCTTAGCAATTTTCAACTAAATAATGCATTGCTATTAACTGTAGTCACCAGGATGCACAGTAGATCTCCAGAACTTATTCCAACACGTATAATTTTTTAAATTTTTATTTGCATATTTGTTTTCTATCCTAATTCTCTACTGATCTCTCTTACTTTAACAGGTAAAATCCTCTTGGATTTTCTAGGATTCTGTGATCAGCAAATAAGGATGTTTTCTTCTTCTAATAGTTATACCATGGTGTCTGATTATTTTCTTTATTATACTTTTTAGAAAACCCTATGCAGTGTTAAAGAATGCTGGCTACAGGCAATCAGGTCTCATTTCCAGATATAAATGGAACAAACGCTTCCCTGGTTAGATGTGATGTTGGCTGTTGGTTTGGGATGGATAGTCTCTGTCATGTTAAGGAAGCAGCCTTCTGTTTTTGTTTACCAGCACTCATATTAGGAATGGGAGTTATATTTTACTTAATGCCTATTGTCCAGTTGTTGAGGTGATGTATTATTTGCTTTTAATTTTCTCTTTTGCCCTTTAGATATGATTTATGTTGTTAATTGATTGCCTAATATTGAGATATCCTCATTTAAATTCATATTGACCATGTCATGGTAGACTTAATATACCATTAAATTCTGTTTGGAAAAAAAAATCTATTTGCTGGAGTTATATAGAATTTTGCAGTTATTTTACTAAGACTAGCTTTTTCTCAATATGCATTGTTAGGTTAGTGAAAGAGGGTTTCACTGACTTCACAGAGGGACTGAGTTGCCTCTGTCTTTTTTTTTTTGTTTTTTTGAAACAGAGTCACACTGTATCACCCAGGCTGGAGTGCAGTGGCGCCATCTCAGCTCACTGCAACCTCCGCCTCCCGGGTTCAAGCAGTTCTTATGCCTTAGCCTCCTGAGTAGCTGGGATTATAGGCACGTGCCACCACGCCTGGCTAATTTTTGTATTTTTAGTAGAGACAAGGTTTCGCCATGTTGGCCAGGCTGGTCTCAAACTCCTGACTTCAGGTGATCCGCCCAACTCAGCCTCCCAAAGTGCTGGGATTACAGGCATGAACCACAGCACCCGGCCACCTCTTTTTACTGTGTTACAACAGACTTTAGGACAAGATTTTAACTTGTTCCTTGTTGAATAGACAGACACCCTTAAGGGAGGGTGGTGTTAGGCCCTGACAAGCTGCAGCCATATTATATTATATTTTGCAGCCTCTTCTTAAGCAGGAAACATGGCTCTTTCATTTAGCTTTGGTGGTCACATTAAGTCTTTTTTTTTTTTTGAGATGGAGTCTTGCTCTGTCGCCCAGGCTGGAGTGCAGTGGTGTGATCTCGGCTCACTGCAAGCTCCACCTCCTGGGTTCACACCATTCATCTGCCTCAGCCTCCTGAGTAGCTGGGACTACAGGCCCCCGCCACCAAACCCAGGTAATTTTTTGTATTTTTGGTAGAGACGGGGTTTAATCATATTGGTCAGGATGGTCTCGATCTTCTGACCTCGTGATCTGCCCGCCTCGGCCTCCCAAATTGCTGGGATTACAGGCGTGAGCCACCGCGCCGGCCCCACATTAAGTCTTTTAAGTGGCCTGCTGTTAATTCTGTCGTAGTCTTTTCTATAAAACAATACTGATCCAATTTGTGATAAACTCACCCACTCTCATCATATAATATACATTTCTCCTGTTCATTTTCCTTCTTTGGCCCACGTTATCTGTCTACCTCCTTCATTTTGTTTCTCCCCAGGAAGGACTGATGTAAATGGGATTTTCAGAAACTCCCTCCCCTCTGGTCTCTGCATCTAGAATACAGGGGTCAGAGGATCTACTCTCTCTAGGGTCCTTCCTCTCCCTGGCAGGTCTTATGGTACAGTGTACACTGTGGTTTGCCTCTGTCAGTCTGTCCTTCATTTCTGTGACCAGATCTCCAACAGGACATGTTCTAAAGAAATGTGGTAGAAACTAGCCCATTTCACACTTTGCACCATGATTTTTCTACACGTCACTCCACTGGGGCTTTTGTGGTCAGTTTTATAATAAAGAGTGGATCTAGATTGAACCTTAGTTTTGCTACAGTGTTTCATTCAGTCATTCCATAAACATTTATTGAGCGTGTACTATGTGTCAGGCAGTGTTCTAGGCATTTGTAGGAAAGCAGGAAAGAGCAGTTGGAGCAGTGGACATTGTGTTCATTTCAGTTGCAGTCCTCCCTGAAGTTTCACAGATCTATAGCAACTCATTTTTTTTTTTTTCAGTTCAAAGAAGCAGTGAGAAACCTATGTCTCCTGCTCTCCCCCATGAGATGTGTATCGTTTTTTTCTGAATGAGCAGCTGGGGACATAGCCCAGGCAAGTGAGGAGTCCTGTGTACCAGGAATGTCCCCCTGGGTCATTACTCATGGGTATTAGATACCCCCAGGAGAGAATGGGGAAATGATGCCTCCTGCCTCTCCCAGCATGTGAGAAGGGTTAGTGTAACAAGATGTTGAAAGTCCTTTGCAGACAGAAGCACTATATTGTGATAGGGCCTCAATATTGTCTTCTCAGACTGTCAAGTCATTCCTGTCCCAAGGATCTGGGACAGCTTTTATGCATATTTCATTTTTTCTAAAACACTTACCTTTCATATACCTTCAGTTTTATTCCTGCATCTTAGAAAGTTAACTCCAGAATGACTAAAGAGAACATGGTCCACCAAGGTGGCATGTTCAGAAATGACCATTCCCAGAGTTCCCCTGAAGGAGAAGTTCTCCCCAAAGAGCAACAGAATTGAGATCTATGTCTTAAGGGAGATTTGAAGTCCTCTTGGCATAATGACCATTATTGCCCTGGATAAAAAGCAAACATTTTAGAGATGCCCAAAGAACTTAGAGCCTAACAGTCCTCTATCACTTGCTTAAAGAGTAAACGGAGACCTTTTATAAGAAACAGACCCAGCGTCTTGGCAGTTTGCAAACAGGATGAGGAAATCTTTTTTTCCTTCCTGAAGCTTTGAATCTGAGAAGCTAAAGACACCACATCTGAATTCACAAAGTTTCTTTTGTTTATCATAATATTGTCCTATCTAGATGAGGGTGGTAGCTGCTTGCCTAGGGAAATTTTGAGTATTTGGAGCCACTGATACTGTTTCTAGACAAAAGACTCAAGGGTTCCTTTGTTGGTGAATAGTGAAAGCACAGAAAATCATCAAACAGGCACACTGGCTCACTCCTGTAATCCCAGCACTTTGGGAGGCCGAGGCGGACAGATCACCTGAGCTCAGGAGACCAGCCTGGCCAACATGGTAAAACTCTGTCTCTACTAAAAAAATACAAAAAATTAGCCGGGCGTGGTGGCACATGCCTATAATCCCAGCTACTTAGGATGTGCTGGGGCAGAAGAATTGCTTGAACCTGGGAGGTGGAGGTTGTAGTGAGCTGAGATTGTGCCACTGCACTCCTGCCTGGGCAACAGAGTGAGAATCTGCCTCAATTAAAAAAAAAAAAAGAAAAGAAAGGAAGAAAATCACCAAACAGCGAGCTCCTTGGCGGTGCTCATGTTGGAGACGTAATTGCACCATCCTCAAAAATGACCCAACAGGCAACAGTTTGGATGGATCTTAGGGGAATATGCTGATTGAAAGAAGCTAATCACTAAAGCAATCTACCATATTATTCCATTTATATAACAGTTCCGAGATAACACAATTATAGAGATGGAGAACATATTCATGGTTGCCATGGGTTAGGAGTTGGAGGTGGTAGCCATAAAAGAGTGGCACTAGGGAGCCTTGTGATGATGGAACTCTTCTGGCTCTTGGCTGTGTTAACTGATGGTGGTTACATGAAGCTACACATGGTTATGCTAAGCTACACACACACACATTAGTTATTAAACTGATGGAATCCAAATAAGCTCTGTGGATTGCATTCATGTCAACTTCCTGGTTTTGATATTGTGATATAATCATGCCAGCTGTGACCATTGGAGGAGGCTGGGTGAAGGGTACGCAGGACCTCACACAGGACCTCCTGAACATTTCTTTGTAACTTCCTGTGAATCTATAATTATTGCAGAATAAAGGATTTTTTTAATTGCCTTTCTAAACTCATAAGTCTTGAGTGTTGAGATTCTACTTCTGGAAAATAATATAGACTATGAGAGGAAGGAAGAGAGGAAGGAATTTATTTCCAATTGAAAGTTTTATTTTTTATTTTTATTTATTTATTTTTTGAGACAGGGTCTCACTCTGTTGCCCAGGCTGAGTGCAGTGGCATGATCACAGCTCACTGCAACCTCAACCTCTCAGGCTCAGGTGATCCTCCCGCCTCAGCCTCCTGAGGAGCTGGGACATAGGCATGCGCCACCACATCTGGCTAATTTTTTATTTTTTTGTAGAGACAAGGGCCTAAGCTAGTCTTGAACTCCTGAGCTTAAGTGATCCCTCCACCTCAGCCTCTCAAAGTGCTGGGATTATAGGTGTGAGCCACCACACCTGGTCTGAAGAAGGTTTTAACACCTACACATACACATACACCTAACCAGATCCAACCATTCATCTTACTACTGTCTGAGGCAGGCATTCCTCCTGCTGTGTGTGGCAGAGGACGTGGAGCATGCCTGCAGGAGCACTCGGAGCCCTGGCTGGCCTGTCCCCAGGGCACTGCTCCTGGGGAGTAAACTCACTTCTGTATGTGCCCAGCTTCTGAAGAAAAGTGCCTGCAACCATCTGCAGAAAATCTGCTTCTTAAAGCAAAGCAAAACCTAATTTTTAAATTGAAAACATGTCTATACATGTTTTGTAAAGCATTCAGCGTTACAAGAGAGTGTGTCCTAAGCTGTCACTCAGTTGCTTCCCAGAGAACCCTTGTCACCAATGCTATGTTTAATCTGACAGAAGAATGTGATGGATGGATGTGACATGTCTACCTTTATACAGATGTTAACATCCTATACAAACATTTTTGCTCTTACTGTTCTTTAGAGTAGTTCTGTATCAACACTATTCCATTCTTTTTTAACAGAGATAGGGTGTCCTAACCAGTGAATGTAGTGGTGGGCATTTGGGTGATGGTCCTTCTTTTGCTCTGTGTGTGTGTGTGTGTGTGTGTGTGTGTGTGTGTGTGTGTGTGTGTCTTTGTGTTTGTGTGCCTCTTTGAGATTAGTCCCTTGTCCAAAATACAAGTTATTTAAAATAAGTAAGATCTCCTTAACATTTCTGTTTCTCTGGCCATTTTTATAGTTCTATGGTGACTTTTCCTTCTTGATATTTGCCTCTGGTGTGTGATTCGTGATCTCCAAGTAATCCATCAGCACCTTAATTTTGAGAGCACAGCGAGGAGAGCCTTTATCTCCCTTAGGGATTCTGAAGGAATTCTCCCTCTTGAGGTCTCAGTCCACAAATCTATTTTTCTTCATAAAATAATTTGTGATGACTTTCTTCGTAGCTTTTTATAAAAAGTGGTTGTGAAATGTAGCTATTGTGTTCTGCTGTCTATATGCTGTACTCATTAACTTCAACAAAATTATAAACGTAAAAATCATGTAGAAGTGTGTGTGATAATTACAGGGGAGAATAAGATACCCACTGATGCTCTAATAGTTTTTTATACATGAATGTGTGTGCTGTGTAGATGTCACTGTTTCAAAATACTGTCAATGAAATTATTTCTCTGGGTAAAGGATAAAGCAAAGTGGCCTCACTTCCTATTCACTTCCTTGGAATTGCCAAGGCTAGATGAGGCACAGCGGGGATCAGACGCCGCAGAGTCCCCGAGTCTTCCCTGCTGGTGTGTCTATGAGTGCAGGGGTGGGGAGATGAGGTGGAGGCCGGCCTGAAGATGGCCACCAGGGGAGGACTGCCATCCACAGATGCCATGACCACTCTGGGTAACATGGCGACTTCACCATCTCTCAGTGGGGAGAGGAGGCTTGTTTCGGTTATTCTGCGGGAAAGTCTGCAACAGCAGCTCTCCCAGAGGAGAGGAAGGAAGGGGGTGGGCTATGGGCCATTGCTGACCTTGTCAGGTAGGCTTGTATGCCAGGGCCTTGGCACTTCCCAGCCTGTGTTTAGACTTTCCCCATGTGTGTCCTGAAGGCCAGCTCTCCACCTGACCTCTCCCCTTGGCATTACCACGTAAAGGAATTATTGTATTTTCCACGCAAGTGTTAGGTATTTTTACATCCTTAAAATGAGCAAAGAGGCAAAAACACTGCATAAAAACCAGGGTCCTGAGTTTCTGTTCCTCACTGCTGAACAGGATGGCCCCACTCCCATCTATATGGAAATGTTGGCAGGGGCCCAGGCTACTATAAATAAGCATCCTGACTGCTCCAGGAAGGCTGGGCTTCCTCATTTTTTTAAAAGTGGAGTTTGTAACAGCTTCTGCCCAGAACATTTGTGTCCAAGGTCCTTTCATCTCCCAGGCATCCTGTACAACTGCCATACGGAGGTTTTGGAAATCTTCCCGCTGCAGCTGGGTCACAGGACAAGCCACACAGGGCCAGCTCACTAAAAGAAGTGATGATTTCTCTTCTCTGACCTCCATCTCATATTCAGATGTGAGTTTTAATAGGATTCCATCTGAGGAACAAGCAGGAATCTTCTTTCTCCTTCTGCCAAAAGGCACATCTGTTAGACACAGAATAGGTTCATTAGTAAGCGCAAAAGCCCCAGGCCACAGGAGCCATCTGGGCAGCAGGAATCTGTCTTTCATACCACATGAGCCTCAGCTCCTAAGGAGTCTTCACTTCCCTCAGGCTGACTGGCAACACAGGGTTACAGCAAGAGTGCCAGGTAGTAAAACAAGGAAAGCTACAACAAATAAAGCTGTGGCACTGGCACAAGAACCAAGACAGGTCAACAGAACAGAATGGACTGATGGACAGTGCAAGTCAGAGTGGTTGGTGGAACTCTCAGTTCCAGTCCACAACAAGATAAGGAGCTTGTACTAGCTCATAAGTCAGCTGTGTCGCTGAGGACACCGTTGAGTTAGGCTACCATTTTTTTTCCCTCTCAGTGAAGGAGGCGATGTGTTGATTTACATTCTGGCCCAAGTTCTTTACCTTATGGAAAACAGGCACTTTGAGTAGCTCAGAAGTGAACAGTTTTTGAAACAGTCCCTGGTATAATACGTCTTGAAAGAAAAATCACAAACTAATAGGGAAGGGAAGATATATTCAACAAATTGGGTTTGGAAAGTTGGCCGTGTTATTTTTTTTAAAATAATGTTTTTTCACCATAAACACAAAATAAATTACTAATAGATTTGAAAGTTAAATGGAGAAGAAAATATAATCATGAAAAGAAACTAAAAGAAAAATCTTAAACTTATCTCACAGGACGAAAAAATGTTAAATTTTTTTTCAAATTAAAAAAGTAATAAAATATCCCTTGTAGAAAATCTATAACATAGTCTTTAAAAAAGAAAGAGAAGGCTGGGCATAGTGGCTTATGCCTGTAATCCCAGCACTTTGGGAGGCTGAGGCAGGCAGATCACCTGAGGCTGGGAGTTTGAGACCAGCCTGGCCAAGATGGTGAAACCCTGTCTCTACTAAAAATACAAAAATTAGCTAGGCGTGGTGGCACACACCTGTAGTCTCAGCTACTCGGGAGGCTGAGGCACAAGAATCACTTGAACCTGGGAGGCAGAGGTTGCAGTGAGCTAAGATCTTACCACTGCACTCCAGCCTGGATGACAGAGTGAGACTCTGTCTCAAAAAAAGAAACAAAGAAAAACTACCCATACGTCTACTCCCCAGAGATACTACTTTGACTTATTTACTACCAATGTTATTACTATTTTATTCCAACTGATGTTACTACTATTTCCTTCCAATCTGTTCATATAAAATTTTTATTAAACTATTGTCCTATTATATATATAATTGTGTGTCATTCTTTGCCATGAAATTAAATATCATTTTAAAACATGGGAAAAAAGAACATACAAAATTGTATTTACAGCATGATCTTGTGGTGGTGGTGGTGTTTTGTAGAGTTGCTTTATATATACAAATAGTTATTAAATACATTAAATTACTATATTTTAAAATAAGTTTAAAATGCTATCTGGGGCTGGGTGCGGTGGCTCACGCCTGTAATCCCAGTGCTTCGGGTGGATTACCTGAGATCAGGAGTTCGAGACAAGCCTGGCCAACATGATGAAACCCCATCTCTACTAAAAATACAAAAAATTAGCCGGGCTTGGTGGCAGGCGCCTGTAACCCCAGCTACTCGGGAGGCTGAGGCAGGAGAATCGCTTGAACCCGGGAGGCAGAGGTTGCAGTGAGCCAAGATCGCGCCACTGCACTCCAGCCTGGGCAACGGCGAAACTCCATCTCAAAAAAAAAGTTAAAAATGCTATCTGGGTGAACATGACTTTTATTTTTATATTTTGGGCCTTTCCAAATTTTCTGCAAGGAGCGTGTACACTACATTTGTCATCAAGGAGGATAAAACAAAAAGTTGTCATTCACAACCCAGTGTTATTGGGGCTGGTTTTGGTGGAATTGACTCTCTGTCACAAACTCAGCTTCAGCCCATACCCTGAGCCATAGACCTATCCCTCTAATGCATTGTCCTAGTCTCAGGGCTAATAACAAGGGAGAGGTGTCGAAGGGCCAGTTCCACCTCCACCACCAGTGGAAAAGCTATTCCCAAGTGAGGACTGCAGCTGCCAGGGCACTGCTCCAGAATGGGCATGCTGGCCATATTCACTTGCCCCCTTCTGCTCAGGGGTCTATTTTTCTGTGGTGTGTATTCCCTGTACCTTTGGGGGCATCTCTTATACTCATGAAATCAACAGAGGCTTGCACGTATCTAACTGTCTGTCTGTCTGTCTGTCTATCTATCTATCTATCTGTCTGTCTATCTATCTATCTATCTATCTATCTATCTATCTATCTATCTATCTATGTATCTATGAGACAGGGTCTTGCTCTGTCACCCAGATTGGACTGCAGTGGGGAAATCATAGCTCACTACAGCCTCAAACTCCTGGGCTCAAGCAGTCCTCTTGCCTCAGCCTCCCAAGTACCTGGGATTATAGGCTTCAGCCACCATGCCCAGCTAATTTTTTTTTTTTTAAGAGATGGGGTCTCGCTGTGTTCCCCAGCCTTGTCTTAAACTCCTGGCCTCAAGTGATCCTCCCATCTCGGCCTCCCAAAGTGCTGAGATTACAGCAGAGGCTTTTAAGTCAAAGCTTTCCCTGCTAGGACAAGCCCTAGTTAAAGTCCGGGAGCACTGGCTACTGCAGCTGCACTTGGACAGCTGGCCCTCTGCTACCCTTAGTGCCACCTCTTCTTGGGGGTTGCGGCACAAAGCACTCTGGGAAACGGGGCTTGAGAGGGTTTCATTCCTCAGTGTTTCCTCATGTTTGGCCCACCCTGAGCCAAGGAAAGCTCCTTCCATTCCAGTAAACAGAGGGCTCCACTCCCAAGAGGAAGTTTGCGGGAAGGTTAGGATCCCTCTGCACATGGTGGGGAGTGTCCTGCCATTCACTGCATCCTGGCTCCAGTAATTGTGAGTAAAAGAACAGGTTGGGAGGCCTTCTCAGACCACAGAATGCATAGGCAAGATGGGTAGCGAATGCTGCTCAGTACTTTGGAATCAGCTCTCAGGGTAGCACAAAGGCATTCCTTCACCAGCAGAACTTCAGAGAGATGACCCATTCAAATCAGCAGCCTTGTTTTTCCAAATGCACATTTAGAATGGCATATCCATCCATCTTTACAACTCTGCGTGCCATTTGTGAAAAACAAAAGCTACCCAACAACCTGGGATTATAAACCAGGCCAAAGTGGTGAGCACCCGGCAGGCTGTGAAAAGCCATGGTGTGGCCTCCCACCGGCTCCTCACACAGCTCCAAGTCAGGCTGTGTTGGGACAGAAGCTTTGGTCCTGCTCTCATAAGCCTCTCTGTTCTTAGAGTGACCCCACCCTTCTGTGCCTCGGCATTGCAGGCCTGGCGCTGGTGCCGAGGAAGCTCTGTGCTCACTACACCTGGGACGCCGGTGTGCTGCTCCAGGCATGGCCTGCCGTGGACCCGGAGTTCCTGCAGCAGCCTGAGGTCGTCCAGATGGCAGTTCTGGTAAGTATCTCCCCTCAACCCCAGAACCTGGCAGTCCCTGCCCTGCTGGTGGCCCCTAAATACTGTGGCGGTTTTGAGAGGTCTATTATCTGGCCTTTCTAGCTCACTCAGCTCAGCCCTCAGCCACACCTTGCGACCAGAAGGCACAAAGGCCTGTCTTTCCTTTGCCAGTACCCTGAGTTTTGTAGGTCACCACACACCAGAAGCATGTGAGCATAAAACTCTCATGGCCCTCAAGGGCTTGGAAAGGGGAGTAATAAACCTGGCCCACCCTACAGGTTCTCATTGTCTTCGTTTCCAACTGCGGACCCTGTTTCAGTCACTCTCAGTTTCACTCGGGTGCTCCTGGGGACTTTTGGGGGCTGGGGAAGGCTGACAGTGAGGTGGGTGGCTATGGAGTAATACCTGTAAAACATATTTCAGAAAGGCTCCATAATTTTTATTTGAAAATTAGGTGATTTTAAATACATAAGAGGAGTTTATTGTTTAAAGCTTTTCTAAGAGCAAGCAACCCCCTTATAGTTTATCCTATATGTGATTTTTCTACATTTGTTTAATTTGTTAAATGAGACACATTTATGGTGAATATCTTAAATATGCTGGTGTGTCTGAAGAAAAAAGAGGACAGGGAGTGGACTTTGAACCACATGTCTCCCCGGAACCACACGTGGGGCCAGGTAATTCACATTCAAAATTATCATTTCACTCTTATCACCCTATAACGTGCGCGTTGCCATTCTCATTTTTTCAATTGAGGACTCAGGCTCAGTGAAGTTGGTCCACCTTGCCCAGGTTTATTCACAAATGCTTATCAAGTCTGACTCTACATCAGGCATAGTGCTCTGGGGATACCAAATCAGGATAGGACAGACAGGTTCCCTGCCCTCTTGGAGCTTGAAGCGTAGTGGGAGAGATAGGGAAGAAGAAAAAGGAAAGAGTAAGATAAATAAAATGGCTGCAAATTGTGAAAAGTGCCCTGAACAAACCCACCTAGGGGCTGAGGGAGGGCATAGCCACACAGAGGTTGGCCAGCCGGGCCCTGGCCCCTCTGCACCTGTGCAGACCCAAGGCCCAGCAGGAAGGTGGAGGTTTGGAAAGACAATATTTTGCCCAGGAGACCAGGCTCCTTCACAGCCCCTTTGTCTCTGTACCAACTCCCCTGGCACTGTGTTCTCTGCCACCCCACCCCAAGGGAAGAGGATGTGAGGGTGCCCTGGCAGGCTTCTTCCGAAAATCTTCAAAACCATCCTTGTGGCATGGAGGAAATTTCTTTCCTTATTATTATTTAATAGAGACAAGGTCTCACTCTGTTGCCTGGGCTGGTCTCAAGCTCCTGGGCTCAAGCAGTCTTCTTGCCTCAGCCTCCCAAATTGCTGGGATTACAGACATGAGCCACCACACTCAACCCAGAATTTTTTTTTTTTTTTTTTTTTGAGACAGAGTCTCTCTCGCTCTGTCGCCCAGGCTGGAGTGCAATGGCACGATCTTGGCTCATTACAACCTCTGTTTCAAGCAGTTCTCCTGCCTCAGCCTCCCAAGTAGCTGAGATTACAGGCATGTGCTACCATGCCCAACTAATTTTTGTATTTTTAGTAGAGATGGAGTTTCACCATGTTGGCCAGGCTGGTTTCAAACTCCTGACCTCAAGTGATCTGCCCAACTCAGCCTCCCAAAGTGCTGGGATTACAGGTGGGAGCCACCGCACCCAGCCCCAGCCCAGAAATTTCTTTAATTTGAGTAATGTTTATGAGAAATAAATATCTCATGCATCCCTGAGAACTTGTCCTCAGCCTGGTTGAGAAATGCTAACTTGAGAAAAAGAGAGGGCTTCAGTCTATGAAAATATCTTTCTATCTTAAATTACCACTGCAGAAAAGAAATTGAGTTTTGATCATTGGTAAAAATAATTTTAGATAATCATTGAAATGCAAACCTAAAATTAAAAGCATGTGTAAGACTCCCTGCAGGTGCACCCAGCTTGAGAACCCAGGCTGGGTCGGCACCATGCCAGCAGCAAGGACTTCCGTGAAGGCCTGGGTTCTCACTCCGTGTGATCTCACTTTGTGCCCTGGCCAGAAACAGGCTGCAAGCGCAGTTCAATGTCATTCAGTTCAATTGTGCCCATGTTCTTTGTGCCTATGACATGCTGGGCTCTGCCCACACTGGGGATACAGAGACAAGAGCTCCTGCCTTATCACCTTGGAACAAAGGTCTGGGGGCACATGAGCTGTCACACACAGTTCATGTAAGGGCTTGGAAGTCGGGCCATCCTGGGTGTAAGTCTCAGTTTTACAACGTATTTAACACCTCTAAGCCTCAGTTTCCTGAGTTATAAAATGGAGGCACGCACAGTGCCTGCCTTATCCGGCTATTGAGAGAATTAGGTAGGATAATGCCAGGAAGTGCTTAGCCTGCTTCTGGATGCACTAATGACAAAATCCTCTTAATACAGAGTGAGCGCCGACCCAGGGCCACACTCTGCCCTGGAACTTCCCAGGTGTGAGCTTATTTACTAAGCACAGTGGCCCTGTGAGGCAGGCTTGTTGTTATCCCCATTTCACAGACAGGCAGATGTGTGACTAACCCTATCTTACAGGCAAGGAAATGGTGGCAGGATGGGGCTGAATAACTCACCGAAGGTCACACGGCTAGTCCAGAATCTACTCTGAATGGTGACTGCTGCTAGCATCAGAGTTGCCACTTCTGGCAGTTGGAGAATCAGAAAATACATCATGAGGAAAAGGAGAGGCGGCTTTGGCTTTGAAAGAGGAGCAGCTTCTCCCCAGTGGAGAGAAGGGAGCCACAATACTGGGAACAAACATAGAGGGCAGGCCCACAGAGACCTGGGCTGAGCCAGGGAGGGGCTGGAGCAGAGGGCACCGGGCAGTGCTGGAGACAAAACTAAAGGTAGGGAGTGTCCCCTCCTCAGAGGCCAGACTCCACCCCTCAGAGGACAAGGGGCTACCAGGGTGTGTGAGCAGGAGAGAGAGGGCCTGTGTCAGGTCATCCCGTCTCTACCACTGCCTGGGGTGGAGCCTAGGTGGACAAGTGACTTCACTTCATGTGCCTCAGCTTCCCTATCTGTAAAATGGGATGGGATATTCATAGATCGACTCACAGGTTCATGCAAGTGAATTGCATAGTTCAATGCTTGGCACAGAGTGAGAGCTCAGCAAATGGAAGCTTGTATTGTTACTAGCCATTGCAAGGCTACCCTCATGATGGGGACAGGTGATGGATTCGAGTGGGAGGAACACCTGTGGCCTGGGCCCTGTCCAGCAGATGTCAGAAAAGTCCGGGAGAGTCATGCTTAGGCCCTCTCCAAAGATGGAGGTGCAAGAGCCCCACAGCATAGCAGCCTCTTTTTGAAGTGATGTCAATGTGCTTCCTCCTCTTTGGGCCCTTAAAGCCCAGGCTCAGTGTTGAGTCCCAACCTGACTTCTCTGCCCATCTCATTGGCACTTTATGCCAAAGATGGGGGGAGCATGATTGGCACCTACTCACCCTGAAGGGACTGCCTTGGTAAGGCAACTCAGGGGAGGCCCGGGGAGCCAGAGCCGTGTGAGGGTGCCCGAGACAGCATGGGAAAGACTCAGAGCACCATGGCCACATCCAGAGATCACATGCCCTGCCCCCAAAGCCCCAGCTGTGGACAAGAATGACTCAGGTCCCTTGGACAGGCTGTCACCAGTGATGACTTAGGACCAGCCTGCCCGGCTCCAGCAAAGCACAGGAAGCTCGAAGGGTTTAGAAACGGGTCATTGTGCTGAGGCCATGCATCAAAGAGGACATCCCACAGCCAGCTCCTTCTATCCTGGCCAGCACTCTTGACAAAGGCAGAGGGAGTGCGGCTTAGTGAGCTGGTCCCTTTACACAGGTTATTCACTCCAGAATCTGGAGAATTCTGTCGTTAAGGGAAAAAAAACAAAAAACAAAAAACTAAGCTCAAGATCCTACAGCTTGTAAGACCAGGCCTAAGAGCCAAACCTGAATCTCCCCACATGAGAGCACCATGCTCCCCCTCGCCCAGCACCCTCTCTGTGGGCGGTGGCCCAGAGGAGATGTTGCCCTGGGCTGCTCTTCCATGGGAGGAAAGACATCATTCACTAACAACTGCATGTCCTGAGAATTCCCTGTTGGGGAACCCAGGACTTCACTAGGGGCATGGCTCATGGGTGACAGGTGGGAGGTCTCCCAGGGTCTCAGTGCAGCCGAGCATGTGGCCTTGAAAGAAGGCAGCTTCTAATGGCTCAGAAACACCAGGGCAGAGGGGCCATAGTCCTTCACACCCCACACTTAGTTCCCCAGCTTCAGAACGCTTTAAAACACTGCAGCATGGAGCCTCACGCTTTCAAAACAGTATTTCATAATGTGCCAGGACTTTGTGTTTTATTTGTCCTCTCCCTGTGACCTAGGCTAATGCAGACAATAAAAATGCTACCAAGTTCTGCAAAAATCTGAAAAAATGAAGTGGGTGATGAGGGGACATTTGATAATGTGCTTCGGTTGAAACTTGAGAAATTATTCCTAGTAACTTTTCCTAAGACTGTGACTATATTTTCCAAGTGAAAAACAAGAGTTAGTGAAAGTAATGTGTGTGTAGATTTCGGAGCAATGGGATTGAGGATTTGGAAGCATGACTTCAGAAACTGAGCCACGTGGTCACCTTCCCTCATTGAATCAATATTCGGTGAATACCCACCTGTGTCTGGAACTGTACTGACCCATGTTAAGCGAGAAAGAGTGATTAATGTGACAAGATGTGGGTCCAATTTCTAAGTCGTCACACTAGAGCGCCCCCTTCTGGAGCCAGTCAGCAGGGAGAGAAGTTTGACTGTGTCCCCATTGAAACCCTCAACTGTTTGGTCTACTTGAGACCTAGGTAAAATCTGAGGAGACAGCTCACTCTAACCTGGATCTGAACTTAAACTTGAGCCCCGATGACAGAATAATCCCTTTCTGCCTGGAAATGGCCCAAGCCATCTCATGCTGAGGCTTTTTGACGTAATCTCTACCACAGCTGTGTTTGGGAGCAGTGCTCAGAAAATGCAAGGCGGTCCTCACTCCACGTATGGGCACTCACATGCAGTCTCAGTGTCTGTCTCTTTCTGCAGGTCTAGGCATTAATCCTATTCAGCTGGTTGCATTTTACCCTTATGGGAAGCAGGGTGCTGACTTCCTCCTTTCTCCACCTCTATTCCTTTCCCCTAAACAAATGCAGCCATGCCCTTTACAGGCAGGAGGTTTGGTATTGGACCGCCTGCCACTCTGAGGATGTTCCTCATTGTTTGTCTTGGCTTTTCTCCTTCTCAGATCAACAATAAAGCTTGTGGCAAAATTCTTGTGCCCCAACAAGTTGCCCAGGACCAGGACAAGGTCCACGAATTTGTTCTTCAAAGCGAGCTGGGTGTCAGGCTTTTGCAAGGGCGAAGCATCAAGAAGTCCTTCCTCTCCCCGAGAACTGCCCTCATCAACTTCCTGGTGCAAGATTGACAGCCAGGAGGCTGCAGCTACCACGAGGGCCTCTGAGGAACCTCCTTCCAGGCCTGGGATGAGGGGGCGATGTCCGCTGGCCCAGGGGAAGGGAAAAGACAAATGTCTTGACTGTTGACCTTGGTCCCATGGCAGACTGCAGTCAACAGTGTGCCTCTGTAGTGTGGCCTGGTGCTGGGGCGAAGGTGAGCTGGGCAAAGGAGAAATATGAGCTACTGAGGAGGGGGTTGGACAGCCTGCCCCTCACCCCCCACCCACACTGCAGGTGGAGGAGGCCATCTGATCCCATGGGAAGCCATCAGAGACACTGCTGGTGGGAGCAGGAAGGAGTACGGTGCCCCTCGAGCAGCCAGGAAGCCTGCGGATGTGGGAAATGGCTCTGCCTTAGGCGCTCCTCGGGAATTTGAGGCCAGCCTGAGGAACTGCAGGACTCAGGTGCAGTGTGCCAGCCACTTGGAACTGCTAACTGAGCCTCCAGATGGTGGTGAATGGTCTCTTTGCCTTCAGGCTGGATGAGGAAGTCATTTAGGAAATGTTCAAATAACCAGTATGTGGAAATGGACACAGGGATCTTCTGAAGTTGCTTTGAATCAAAAGGCAGGCAGTGCTGGTTCCTCTGCCTGTGTCCCCACCACTCCCCAGCTCTGTCATGCAGGCCTGTCCTCCCCAACCCCAGTTGGACGTGCCTCCCAGGCCTGCTGTGGTTCTGACACACAGGGTCCCAGGCAAGGCACCACTTCCTTACAAGAATGAGGAGCAGCAAGTCATGACCACTCCCTTGGGTATACAATTTGCTGTGTAGTGAAGTGGAACCAGGCTCAGGCTGCTGGTCCCCAACCTCAGAGCCCCACCGCAGCCCAGTAGGGATGCAGCAGGCCCCAGAGGGCTCATGTGGGCCCCAGATGGCAATGCCACCATTGTTGATGTGACCCCAGAGCCAGTTATTAGGAAGAGCAAGCTCACCACAGAGGAGTGGAACTGAGGCCCCCTAGGTGTTGCCTCTGGTGTCCAAGCCACTGCAGTCTGCCTGTTGGGAAGATGGCCAGGAATGGACTCGTGTCATTGGCACATTAGGCTAATCCTGGTTTTATGTGAAGTCAGCAATTAAGTATTCCCACTAGAACTGACCTAAGCCACTGATTAATATTTAATGAGGGAAGGTAGGGGAGAATCTAGCCGTTTTGTAATACCAGAAATCTATATATGTTATCTGATGCCATTTTTCTGAAGTAGCCTCAGATGTGGTCCCCCTGCAGTTCAGCAGTTAACACATGACTTTTTTAGTTTAATAAAATGTTTATCATCTATGACTTCAGGACATATGTGTGATCCTGGAATATCCACCATATTCCAGTTTCAGAGTTAATGACAAACAGATTGAGGTATTCCATCATCATCAGAAGCATTGGCTGTGTGTCTGACTCCATATGGAATGCTATAAAGTGGGATACATGTGGTTCTTCTTGTTCCAGAACTTACAGTCCATGGTAGACAACACTGATACAGGCACACTAGCAACAGCAATTAAGTCACTGGTTCTCAGAATTAATACTCTGCCTGGTCCTCATGCCCAGATATTCCAATTTAATTGGTCCACGGTGTGGCTTGAGCGTCAGGAATCTTTAAAACTCCACAAGTGATTCTAATGGGCAGCAAAGTTTGAGAACCACTGGATACATTGATGCACTTGAACCATAATTTCTGTCTAGTTCTTCCTCTTCCTAATCTTCAGCTTAGCGGGGATAAGTTTGGTCCAGGACCAAGAGTAGGACCAAAAGGGAAGACGGGGGCCAGAAGTCTAGAGTGCTAGAGCTGACTTGAATGTACTCAGTCTCATTGCACATGGCAGTGAATGTGGATTAAATATAAGCCCGTGAAAATACTTGGTACAAGGAAGGAGGAGTGAGTGTTTTTGCTTGATTATCTTCTTCTTTCCTAGGGTAAGCTAAGTGGTCTTGAACAAGATGAGGGAAGGGAGCCCTTTATTTGCATGTGATCTGACCAGAACAATGGACCAGTAAAGCCTCAAAGCTGCTAGACTGACCAGCTGGCTAACACCAGCATGGCTCTGAAGAAATTGCTCCAAGAGGATAAAGCTTTTGCAAACAAGAGCTCATCAGTACATACTAAGAGACAGTATGGGTAATGGAACAACTGGACAGAAAACTCTGACCCCTGGGAATGGGGTGGTGGGGAATAATCTCAGCCATTTATTGACTGTCTTGATGAGGTCAGAAACTGGACTCAGCAGGTTCACTTACTATCTTATTTAATTCCCACAAAAACTCTAGAGGGAAGGAATTATTCTCTCATAAAAGAAGAAACCCAGGCTCTGAGGTTCAATAATTGGCTCAGTTTTCACAGCTAATAAGTAGGAGAGCCGGGATCCAAGCCCACATCTTCTGGCCTCCACGTTTGCCTCCCTGCCATGTCTACCAGTCCCCTCACCTAATTGTCCATGTTGCTTGATGTACACACTCAGGTGAGATGGCTCCCAAATCCACTGGCATTTTGAGCAGAGTGTGGCTAGGGCTTCCCTCCTGGAAAGCCTGTAAACCTGGGAAATCACAGAGGTGGTGTCCTCTCTACAGGGGCAGTGGTGGGTGAGAGGCCAAGAGCACGCGGTTAGTCCAGAGAGCTGGGGGGAAAAGTCATCCAGCAAGTGGAAGATGTAGACTCGTGGGCGGGTATCAGGGTTATTTCTACTGGGGCAATAAGAGAACAGAGTTTGTGCCCAGGGAAAGTGGTGCTCCATGGCAAGTGCTACCACAATAGGAGCCAGCTGTCTGCCTAAGAAAATTGATCTCTAAGACCCTAAAACAATTAGTGAGCTGGGAAACAGTACAGGCATATTTCATTGCAGCCTAAATGCACACCTTCAGGGCACTGGCTAAGAAAAGCAGGGTACATACAGTCAATGGAAGGCAAGGCAGCCAGCAACAGATGGTTTTTCAAAAACACGTAGCCTGGAAATTTTCTCATGAATCAAGGCAGATACATGCACAATGCAATCCTGACCATTTTTTTCAACGCTTACGAAGAAAATTGAGAGCAGGAAATTTGCTTGCATATCATAGGCTGAGACTCCTACAAGTTATTTCTTTCCTTCTGTCTACTTTTTGCATTTTCTCATTTTTATTGGCCATGAAGTATTTCAGTAATACTTCATGAGGCAAAACATCAAAATGTACAATTTTGTGAAGCTCTATATGAGCTAAGAACCTGTTTCCCTTGATTTTTCTTTTCTTCTCCCAGGCAGGATATCTAGCTGCCTGTGAGGATGTATCCTAGCTAGGAAAACGTGCTCCTTTCCTTGTATGAAGTGGAATCCAAAGAAACAAAAAGCAGCCCCCATGAAGTTCCTCCTCACGCAGTTGCTCAGTCTGGGCAGGTGTGGGGAGCTGCCTTTCTTGTATCTCAGCCTTAGGCTCTTGCAACCTTACAACAGAAGAACAGAAGGCAACGTTCCCCTAGTGGAACTCTCCTGCTCACTTGCTGACAGATTCAAGGTTGTGGATAAGACCAAAAAAGGAGGCATTATCACCTCCTTTTGCAGATAACGAAACTTGAGACCATGACAGTAAGTGATGACGTATCTTGACCCCCAATCTGTGCTCATTCCACTTAGAGCACCCCCTCCCCGTACTACCATCAGGCAAAGTGTAGTGCAGGAGGTAAACTTTCTTTCTTTTTTTTTTGAGACAGAGTCTCACTTCATCACCCAGGCTGGAGTGCAGTGGTGCGATCTCAGCTCACTGCAACCTCTGCCTCCGGGGTTCAAGTGATTCTCGTGCCTTAGCCACCCGAGTAGTTGGGATTACAGGCACGGACCACCACACCCAGCTAATTTAGGAGGTAAACTTTCTTAACTGGCGGGCCCAGCTGGACTGTGTAAGTCAAGGAAAGGCAGAGAGGTAGACAAAAAGGAGAGTTTTCCCTCCTCTTTCTTCCTGTGAGAAGAGCAAGCAGAAAACAGCTGTTTCGTGGGCTGGGTCCCTGCCTGACACTCAGAGCGTGGGTGGCTAAAGGCTCTCATCCAAGCTGATGAGCTTGGAGAAAGGAATCTGGGGTGACCAACAACGAGCAAGTAGGGAAATTCCCCGAGGGCGGGTGGGTGGTTGGTGACGGTGCTGGTAGGGAGGGGAGAGCCTGGAGCAGCCAGAGAAAGGCCAGTCCTGTAGGCAGAGGCTTCAGATCCAAGGGTGGGCCCAATGACCTCACCCCAGGCCTCCATTGCCCTCCGTCAGCCTGTCCACATGAGGGGCTGGAGGCAACTGTGCAGAGATAATGAGGCCCTGGAGGGGAGATGGTGACCAGGACTGCTGGAACCCAATGCCCCATGACTCATCTCCCTGTGCCTTAAGCCCTGAACTTGAATTTCGTTCTTATTCAGCCTCTGGAAGGGCACGTCTAAGACAGACACCCTGTATACAGGAGCCATGGGCTGCAATCCCCCGACATTACAACAATAAAATCTATCATTTCTGAGGACTAATTATGGGCCAGGCCCTGTTCTAAGTGCTTTGCCACATAAGGAGCCTTGCTCAAGACCACACACAACAAGGTGGCAGAGCTGTGATCCCACTCTGCTCCACCTCGCTGGTTCCCAAAGACCTTTATGCAAACCAGCCCTCAAACCTCCTGAATTTTCCCAGATGGTCCTTATTTATAGCTTTCTCTCCAGTTGTTCCCCAGATGCCCTGGAGCCTGCCAAAACCACACTTACTCGTGTGTCTGGGAAGGTTGGCTCACTGTGGGCACACACCTGGTTGAATGCATCCCTGAAGTTCTGAGGCACCCAATTCAGCATGTGGGGTCAGCTCTCTCCGAGCCTGGAACTGACCACTCCCAGGGAGCCATCACCCCTGGCAGACAGAGCCTCCTTTGGACACCATTCCTGGGACCTAGAAACCAGGAAGCCATCTTTGCTCAACTCCACCTACTCTGAGGAAAATCCCATGGCAGACAGGAGAGGGGAGACCTGTTCTAGACCTCTCTGATGATAAGCACTCCTTGGCATCACAGCAGCCCCATCTGTGTCTTCCGCAGATCATCCTTTCCACAAACAATAGAAGAGCCCCATCTGGGATTAATTAAGGAGGGCTCACCCACCACATCTGCTGCTGCATACTCGTGGCTGCCCTCAGAACTCGGAGGAGAACTAGATCTTAGGGGAGGGGTTCCCCTTAGGCACTGTCACGGGGGTGTAGAAAGGAATAATGTGTCCTTTACACTGTGGGATCCATAGAGGAAGCAGGAACCCAAAGATCGATGCCATTCATTGAGTCTGGTTTGTCAATCATCAGGGTCAGAGTGGGCCAGAGGGGCTTTGTCAGGTGGACTCAGAGAGAGACTCACTTGTCAGTGCACAAGAGGGCAGCCGCTGCACAGACAGAGGCTGAGAGCTGCGAAGAGGGAACCTAAAGCAAGTGTCGCCAGATATCCCCATTATTAGTTATCAGCTAACTCTTAATTATCAGTTAACATCATAGTTTCCAGGAAATATTTTAGTTTTCTATTAATATTTTAATTAACTACTAGCATCAGAGTCATCAGCAAATATCTAAGTCATCAGCAAACATCTTAGGTGTCAGTTTCCTCTGAGTGAATGTAGTAGACCTCTTAGTCATCATTTACTTCATTATTACCAGTTATGCACTAATAATTAGTGGGCTGCTAATATCTCACCTACCAATCATCTTCAGCAATAAACATGCTTTAATTATCAGCTGATAATTAATGTAGCCGTAACAAATAAAGCCCCAAATGTCAGTGGTCTGACCCAGCAAACTTTATTTCTCATTCCCATGAGCCTAATCCTCTGGAGAAGGGAACAGGGGAGGAGGTTCTGTTCCATTCAGTTCCAGCTTGACGGAGGGTTCGTGCAGACTACACTGTCTTCAGCTCTTGGCGTTCATGGTTGCCCCAGACATCAGATCCAGCCCGCAGATAAGGGGGAGAGAGGTGGAGTGTCACAGGAGCTTTGGCCAGGTCTGGAAACAGTGTACATCACTTCTGCCCACTTCCTCTTGGCCAGAATTCAGTCACGTGCCTCAGCCAATTGCTAGGGGCTGGGTAGCCACTTCCCAGCAGCAACTCTGCAGGAGAGAAGGGGAGCCTGATCTTGGAGGGCAGCTGGCTGCCTCTGCCACATGGACAATCTTTGTTTTCGAATTGTTGCTTGTCAGTGTACACCTAAGTTACCTTCTAAGTATCTCAGGTGTCTGCTAACCACCTTGTTTTGCAGCTACTCCTGAGTCACAGCTGTTTGCCTTCTAAATCTGTGACAGCTGCTGTGAGTCTAAAATAGCAGAGCAATCACAGTCTCTTGTTGCCTGCCAAACTAGGATGGCGCCTGCCCCTTGCTCTAGACTTTGCATGGAGATGTGTGAAGTCACGGACGTGCTTTGTGCCATTTTATAAAATACCGGGTGTACTCTGAGGGTTTGTTTATTGGTCCCCAATTCTCCCCACCTTCCTTCTTCTGTGAGGCTCACACATTGGTTTGTGAGACAGTTTGGAGTATTTTGTTTTAGGGGGTGTTGGGACATTTTGAAAGGCAGAGAAAGTCAGGCTTCCCAGATGCCCTGCAGGAAACCTGGGAAATTCTCCAGATTCCTGCTCCTAAAAGGTCATGGCTGCTCATTCAGGGTGGAAATGTGACACTTCCCCAGATGCCTCACTGTGCTCTGGTCTAGGAGACTCACATCTCACCCCAACACACACACACACACACCCCACCCCACACACACACTACATACACCATACACCACCTACACCACACCACACACATGCACACGTGTACACCACATACCACACATTCATACACACCACACAACTGAGGGCCTGCTTTGGGGGAAGGTAATTTATTTTTGCCTGACAGAAGAACGTGCCTCACACCGTGTGGCTGTGGAGGTGGGGAGGGCAATTTAGTCTTGAGAGTTCATCAGAGTCACAGCTGTTAGGGAAGTGCCTGGGCCTGGGGCCAAGGTGGACGGTGAAACAGGAAGGCTGCCCCCATTTCCACATGTGCTCACATGGGGCTCCCCCACCTGAGGCCTCCAACTACAGGTGCGCCCCTCCCCTGACAGCACCCACCTCTGGTGGGAGTCTTCTGTATGATTAATAAAAAGCATAGTAATAATAATCATATGTAATGGCCATGGTATATTGAGTGTTACTTTTTTTTTTTTTTGGACAAGGTCTCACTCTGTCACCCAGGCTGGAGTGCAGTGTCGTGACACTGCAGCCTCAACCTCCCAGGCTCAAGTCATCGTCCTGCCTCAGCCTCCCTAATAGCTGGGACCATAGGCATGCACAAGCACACCCAGCTAATTTTTTTGATTGTTTGTACAGACAGGGATGTACTCCCTTTGTGCCACAGATTGAGCTTGACAGATGGCCCAGAGGGTGAGAGGGGGCTTTCAGGAACTTGTCTGGGCTCTATTGTTTATGAACCATGAGATCTTTGCAGGTTCCTTAACCTTTCTGTGGCTCTGTTTCCTCCTCTGTGAAATGGAGAGAATGGCTCCAACCTCTGCCTTGTGAGGGTGCACTGAAGCAATGTGTGTGTAACAGGCTCCGGACAGCGCAGGGCGCACAGTGAGTGTGCACTACTCTTCGGTCAGCCAGCACACTTAGGAGGACGTGTTTCATCCCATCGAATCCTCACCAGCCACGTGTGAGGAGTGCTCACTTTACAGATGAGGAAACAGGCTTGGCAATATCAGGTAACCTGCCTGAGGCCACCTGGCCTCTCTTCTGCTCTGGCAGAAGCCCCACCCTGGCCTGGGTAAGCCTGGGAGCCAGTGCCGCATCCTGACGGGGATGGAGACAGGGAAGAGGCAGCCTCTCCGCCCTCCAGTGCCCTGAGGAGCAGCCTCCAGAGGAAGAGGAGTTGGCAGTCTCCCTGGCCTGCCAGGAAAAGGTGAGTCCTGAGGCAGTCCTGTGGGGTGCATTGGCTATCCAGGGAGGGAGAGAGGAAGAGGTCAGAGGCCTGGTCTTGATTCTCATGGGCTTCCCTTCCTGTAGCCCTTCCTTTTCCTGTGGCCACTCATGACTGTGGGTTCCAGCCTGGGCAACATAGTCAGACCCCATCTCTACAAAAATTTAAAAATTAGCCAGGTGTGGTGGTGCACACCCGTGTCCCCAGCTACTCGGGAAGTTGAGGTGAGAGGATCACTTGATCCCAGGAGGTGGAGGCTGCAGTGAGCTAAGATCACACCACTGCATTCCAGCCTGGGTGACAGAGTGAGACCCTATCTCAATAAAAATTTTAAAGACTACCGAGTGACCACAGGTGGGGCGGGTGTTCCCTGGGGGCTGCAGTGGAGATCAGGCTCAATCGAGGTCCATGCTGGGACCTGCGAGAGGTAGTGACAAACAGGGGCCTCCCAGAGGGTAGTTGAGGCTCAAGGTTGGCTTTGGGGGTCAGGGAGAGACAATGGTAGTGGGATGGAGGGGTCTTCCATCTCATTTTTTTTTCTAGGTGCTGATCTCTCCCTGAAACCCAAGGGTCAGTTCTAGAGATAGGAATTGTGACTGTCTGTTGCTCCCCCAGGGTGTGTGTCTGCCTGTGTCCACCCTCCAGGCCTGAGCAGTGGCTCAAGGGCAGAGTCCAGGGGAGGACAAAGACCACCAGGTCACCTAGAGGGTTGTGCTCACCTGCACCTGCTGCCACAACCCCACAAGCTACTATAAACCTTGGATCAGCCTCACTGCCCTGTGGTATGCTAAGCAAATTATATCTGGAGTTGAATAAGACACAGTCTGTGCATTCCCCCACCTCATTCCTCACTGCTTCTTGAATAGGCAGGGCACACTCCTGCCTCAAGACCTTACACCTGCTGTCCCTCTACCCAGAGAGTTCCTCCCCACATGGCTCACTCTCTCCTCCCTCTGTTGTCTGCTCCCGGTGAGGTCTTCCCTGACCATCCTACATAAAATACCACCCCACCCCAGCACTCCCTACCCCCTAGCAAATAGCAGTGTGTTTTGCTTAATTTCCTGTGTCTTGTTTTATCATTTGTCTTCCCTTCCAGAATATCAGCATCATGAGGGCAGGGACTTTTGCAGCTTTATTTATTTACAGCAGTTTTATCATCTATTATATCTCTAGACCTAGACTGCCATTCAGGCACACCATAGGTGCTCAATAAGTATTTGAATGAATGAATGAACCCCTGTGCACCTGGCTAGTGTATTATGGGAGTCAGACAACTCACTGCAGCCCCTAGATACTCACAGGGGGATCCCAGGCCGGCACCATGGGCGTCACCTTGGGTGCTTGTTAGAAATGCTTATTCTTGGACCCAACCCCAGACCTGTTGAATCAGAAATTGCGTTTCACTGAGATCATTGGATGATTCCCAAATGCACATTACAGTCTGAGAATCGCTACACTCATTCTGGAAAGTGGTCCCTCTAGGGCCTTCCCTAGAATGCCCAGCTCCAGTATGGCTCACAAAACCCTCATGAACAATGTGGCCCCTGCCCATCTCATGAACCTGTTCTCCAGGCCCTGGACCACCACACATTCTCCACTCCAGATACAAGAGGCACATGCAGGTGTCAGGAACCAGCACTCCATCTCCCCTCCGGGCCTTCCCGGGGGCTGGTCTCTCCCAGAGCACCCTTCCCCGCTCTCCCTGGCTAGCTCCTTGTGTGCCTTGAACAATCACTGAAAGGGTTTAGGTTACAGAGAGGCAAGGTCAGAACCTTTTTTTTAAAAAAAAACAAAAACAAAAAAGCAGAGTCTCCCTCTTGTCACCCAAGCTGGAGTGCAATGGCATGATCTTGGCTCACTGCAACCTCCACCTCCCGGGTTCAAGCGATTCTCCTGCCTCAGCCTCCCAAGTAGCTGGGATTACAGGCGCCTGCTACCATCCCCGGCTAAGTTTTTGTATTTTCAGTAGAGACGGGGTTTCGCCATGTTGGCCAGGCTCCAGGCTGGTTTCGAACTCCTGACCTCAGGTGGTCCACCCGCCTCAGCCTCCCAAAGTTTTGGGATTACAGGCGTGAGCCACCGCGCCCAGCCAGTGCCCAGAGCAAGGTGGTGAGGAGCTCACCTGGGGCCAGCCCCCAAGCAGACAGGGAATGGCTGGGGCTCTGGGTGAGGGCAGAGCTGTGGAGTGAGAGAGAAGGGGCAGATGGGGCAGCGTTGCCAGTGGACAGGCCCTGGCAGCATGCTGGAGAGGGAAAGACCAGGAATGGAACATCAGCACATTACTAGGGTAGAGGGTGCTGCCTTGTGGGGAGAGCCAGGAGGGCAGGCTCATTCAGGGGTCCAGAGCCTACAGCTGAAGGGGACTGGCTGGGAAGGGGTCACTGTGTGCCCTTGAGCCACCATGCCTGAACCTGCTTTGTATCCTCCGGAGGAAATTGAGTTAAACTCCTAAGATACTTAATACCCTGAGTTAATCTCCTAAGATAGGATCTCAAGGTAGGGCAGACTGAGAACATGTCCATTCCAAGGAGGCATGTCCCCGGGGCCAGCCTTTGGGGTATGATGGCTGAAGTGAGTCAGCAGAGTGTGTTTCGCCCTGCATGGCCCATGGAGAGGCCTCTGGGAGGCAAGTGCCCATTTGCTTCCCTGATGGCTACCTCTCTGCCCGTGTGCAGAAGGTGGTGAGAAGGCAGAAGAAAGGCCACAGCTCTATATCTCCTTGTTGTAACCATTACAAGGACATGGGACTCGGGCTGCAGAGGCCCTCAGAGGTCTTCTAGCCCAGGGATGCTCAGCTGCCTCCCCAGTCCCTCCTTCAGGGAACCTGCTCACCTCATGAGAAACAAACCACCATTTTTGGAGGAGTTTGAATACGGTTTCTCAGCATCTTGTTGCAATCGCTATGCACAGGGAGGTTTAAGACTCTACAGCTGGCTTCTCAATTGTTGCCATGGAGCCTGCAGAACCAACCTGCCCTCCCCATGGCTGGATAACCTGTCTCACCAGTGCACAGTTCTCCAGTTTAGCATCTCTGAAGTCAAGATGTGTTCTTAAAGGGAACAATTGTGATGTCATTGCTGCAAATCTTGCACAATGGCCACTGGTAACTTGGAAGAAAATCCCAGAGACAAGAGTGGAGCAGCTTGTTAGGAAATGCGACATCCTCAGTGCTCGTGACGATGGGAAGGATCAGAGCTTAGAAGACGTGGACACCACAACTCTTGTCAAACAGTGATTCAGAAGAGTTCTGAATGTGAACAAATTTCAGCCATGCCTTAACCAACTTATTTTACTTGTATTTTCCTTTTTATATATGTATCATAGTGATATAGGGTAAAATTTATCTAAATAATGGCTGGGCATGGTGGCCCATGCCTGTAATCCCAGCACTTTGGAAGGCCGAGATGGGCAGATCACTTGAGGTCAGGAGTTTGAGACCGGCCTGGCCAACATGGCGAAACCCCGTCTCTACAAAAAAATACAAACATTAGCCAGGCGTGGTGGCGCGTACCTGTAATCCCAGCTGCTTGGGAGGAGGCTCTTTGAAGCATGAGAATCGCTGGAACCTGGGAGGCAGAGGTTGCAGTGAGTGGAGATTGCGCCACTGCACTCCAACCTGGGTGACAGAGTGAGACTTTGTCTAAAAATAATAATAATCTAAATTTAAAAATAATAATCTAAATAAGTCTGAAAGATATAGTTCAATAAGTATAGAATTAAAAATCTAAGTAATAAGAGAACACTGTTCCATAGTTTAATGTCAGCAGTTTTTGTTGTGTGTGTGTGTGTGTGGTACACGCACCTTAAAATCAATGAAATCTTTGATTTAATGAAATATGGATAATTGTCCATTGAAGTCTACTTAATACCTTGAGTTAAACTCCTAAGATAGCATTGTACTGAAATCGTCTTGGTGTCTGTTTTCCCTGCTAGGCTACTTCCTTGAGGGCTGAGCAGCACCTTGATGGATAGTCTCTGGAATCTAACACAATGTACAGTAGGGGAGCATAGTAATGTCCCGTCAACCAGTGGGTTTGGGGGTTTGGGTAATGGTGTGTTCCTATATACCAGCCATAAAGGTACCTGCACTTTTTTTTTTCTGGGAGGGTGGGCAGAGTTTAGAATCCCTAAACCACTTCATCAGCAAGGCCCCTGGTGTGGTTGTATAGATTGTGCACTGCACAAAGGCACCCAGACAAGAGGCCCAGTGGGGCTGAAGTTGGTGGCTGACCTGCTGCCCAAGCCACATGCCCATGGCACTGACTGCCCAGTACAGGCAGCTTTTCTCATTTTTACAGACATGCGATGGAGGTGATCAGTGGATTTGTTCCTCAGCCCCTAAGTGGAATTTTCCCTGCAGTGCTTCTGACCTTAGGAGTCCTAAGCAGCTGGTCAGGATGGGCTAAAAGCCTGACCTTCAAATTGGCCCAAATGAATGTTGTTGGGGCGGAGGAAGTGGTTACAGACTTTTGGGTGAAGCTGGCGGTGCAGGAAAAACTTTAATTCTGATTCTGACCCTACGCTGGCTCTGTGACCTCAAGTTAGTGAAACACAAATGGGATTTTGATTTCTTTAATTCCAAAGTTGACTTGGGGGTGCCAGCTGGTGGGTAGGGTGGGCGTTCTGAGAGGAAACAGTGCTGAAAATAGTTTGGGGACATTCTGTAAGTTGAAAACTGCTGAGCAGCCCTAAATGATGCCTGGAGATTTCTCCTCATGGGGAACAAAAGGGTAACAATTGGAGGGTTTCCTGCTTGGCCCTTCAGTTAAGACTTTGGCTCTGGTCTCTCTGGCTGCCACAGAATCACTGATTGTTGAGGATCAGCCGTGGGGCATCGTCTGAACACAGTAGCCCATTGCAAATGTAGTTTGCGTGTGTTTTCAAGTCTTGGTGGCCAAGAGCTGGGCTGACCCCAAGAGCGAAGAAGCCGGACAGGGAAGCAAAGACAGCTGCGAGGAGGGAGTGAGGGAGCTGCTGGAGGAAGTACTGTGAGTCTATTTTAAGACTGGAAAATTGGAAAGCTCAGGAAGTACAATGTGTTTCAGTAACGGGGCCCAGCAATCCCTGGCCTTCGCTGGGATATTTCCCCTGAGGTGAGAGTACAAAAGGACTGAATATTTGTATTTACCAAAATGCTGAGGCCAGAGCCCATGGGAACCGGGAAGGGGAGAGAAGTGGGAGGACAACCAAGTGTTTAAACCAGATAGAACCCACTGGGTGTGTTGGTGGTTCTGGACCTTGGCTATGGATCAGAATGGCCCTCTCTGGGCCAGAACTGAAAACCACTGGGCAGTGGAATAATGGAGAGATTGGCAGACGATGGCCTGTGGGCCAAAGCTGGCCTAGCATCTGTTTTTGTAAATGAAGTTGTATTGGAACACTGCCATGCTCAATTGTTTATATATCATCTGTGGCTGCTTTTGAACAGAGTTGAGTAGTTGCAACAGAGACTTTATGTCCTACAAAGTCTAAAATATTTATTATCTACTCCTGTACAGGGAAAATCTGTCAATGACACAAGGGTCACTGGGCTTGGGGGTCTAAAAACTTGGGTTGAGTTCTAGTGTACCTATATCCCTATCTGGTGACTTAGGGCAAAGCTTTAGCCAAGCCTCAATTTCCTTCTCTGTAAATCAAGTAGCAATGCCCATCTTACCCAGGTGTGAATATTCAATAGATAGTATATTTACTGTACTCCTCTGAGGTATTTTTAGTTATTATTTTAGATATTACAACATACAACCGTATAATAATCTTACTTGAGTTAATATTATACCACTTTACAAACAAGGTAAAAATTGAACCATTCTTGTCCGGGCACGATGGCTCACACCTGTAATCCCAGCACTTTGGGAGGCCGAGGTGGGCAGATCACAAGGTCAGGAGATCAAGACCATTCTGGCTAACACAGTGAAACCCCGTCTCTACTAAAAATACAAAAATTAGCCAGGTGTGGTGGCAGGTGCCTGTAGTCCCACTACTCGGGAGACTGAGGCAGGAGAATGCCATGAACCCGGGAGGCGGAGCTTGCAGTGAGCCGAGATCGTGCCACTGCACTCCAGCCTGGGCGACAGGGTGACACTCCATCTCAATAAAAAAAAAAAAAAAAGAAAAATTGAACCATTCTTGCAACAGTTTCCCTTCCCTATCCTTTGAAGTTATGGTCATATACTTTTTCTACATATTTTATAAATCCCATATAAATGCATATTATTTTTGCTTCAGACAGTCAAGTTGTTAAAGAATTTTTAAAAAGAAAAAATACTTTTATATTTACCCCAATAGTTACCATTTCTGGAATTCTTTCTTCTTCCTGTAGTTCTGGGCTTCAATCTGAGATAAATTCCCTTTAGCTTAAAGCATTTTCTTTAGTGTTTCTTATAGTGGTTCTGCTGGCAGTAAGTTCTCATAGCTTTGGTTTGAGAAACCTTTCTTTCCCTATACCATACTGGATATAGCCTTCTAGCATGGTACTTTTCTTTTCAACATTTTAGACGTCATTCCATTGACTCCTGGATTTCACTGTTTCAGATGAAAATTAACCATCATTCTTTTTGTTGTTGTATTAAAGATAATGTTTTCTTTCCTTTGGCTACTTATAAGAGTTTCTCTTTTAACTGTAAAGATTTTATCTATAGCTTGACTAGGATATGTCTAGTTATAGTTTTTTTCTTTGTATTTATCCCACTTGGGGTTTTTAAGATTTAGGAATCTGTGGGTTGATATCTTTCATCAATTTTGGAAAATTGTCAGCCATTAAATCTTCAAATATTTCTTCCCCAATTTCACCTCTCTTCTTTTTCTGGTGTATCACTTAAATTTACATTTGATCGTTTGATATTGTCTCACAGTCCTCTGACAGTCTGTTCTGTACTTTTTTTTTAATTTTAAAAAGAAATCATACAGTTGTGAGAAATTATTAATAGATATCCTTTGGACCCTTTACCTAGTTTCCCCCAGTGATAACATCTTGCAGAACTACAGAATATCACAACCAGGATACTGTTCTTGATAAAATCCATCAATCTTATTCAGATGTTCTTAGTTCTACTTGTATTGATTGTGTGTGTGTGTGCACGTGCACACATGTATTTAGTCTTTGCAGTTCAATCACAGATGTATGTTCATGTATGCACCATCACAGTCCAGATTCAGAACAATTTCATCGCTACCATGTTTCCTCAGGTTACCCTTTTATAACCACCCCCATCTTCCTACTACACCCCTACCTCATCACAAACCTCTGGCAACCACTAATCTGTTCTTCATCTCTATAATTTGGATATTCAAGAATGTTAACATAAATGGTATTATATAGTATGTGGCCTTTCAGATTGCCTTTTTATACTCAGCAGAATTCCCTTGAGATTCATCCAAGTTGTTGCATTTATTAATAGTTCATTTTTTTATCATTGAGTTGAATTCTATGGTATGAATATATCATTGTTTGTTTAACTATTCACCCATCAAAGGACATCTTGGTTATTTCCAGTTTTGGCTATTATCAATACAGCTGCTATGAACATTCATGTACAGGTTTTTGTGTAAATATAACTTCTCATTTCTCTGGGTAAATGCTGTGGTTTGAATGTCTCCTCTAAAACTCTTATTGAAACTTAATCCCCAATGGCAGTATTGAGAAGTGGGGCCTTTAAGAGGTGATTGGAAGGCCGGGCGCGGTGGCTCATGCCCGTAATCCCAACATTTTGGGAGGCTGAGGTGGGCGGATAACCTGAGGTCAGGAGTTTAAGAACAGCCTGGCCAAAATGGCGAAACCCCATCTCTACTAAAAATGCAAAAATTAGCCAGGTGTGTTGGCACGTGCCTGTAATCTCAGCTACTTGGGAGGCTGAGGCAGGAGAATCACATGAACCCAGGAAGCAGAGGTTGCAGTGAGCTTAGATCACACCACTGCACTCAAGCCTGGGTGACAGAGCAAGACTCCGTCTCAAAAAAAAAAAAAAGATGATTGGATTACACCATTAATGGATTAATGGATTAATAAATTAGTGGATTGACGAGTTATCATGGGAGGGGAATTGGTGACCTTATAAAAAGAAGAAAAGAGACTTAAGATGGCAAGTTAGCATGCTCAGCCCCTCACCACGTGATGCCCTGCACCCCCTCAGGACACCAGAGTTCCCACCAGCAAGGAGGGTCTCACCAGATGCAGCCTCTTGACCTTGGACTTCTCAGGCTACATAACTGTAAAAAATAAATTCCCTTTCTTAATAAATTACCCAGTTTCAGGTATTCTGTTACAAGCAATAGAAAATGGACTAAAACACTGCCCAAGAATGCAATTCCTAGGTCACAGGATAATTGTATATTTACTGGCATGTGTTTTGAGTTCTCTAATTCTTTCTTCTTCTGTGTAGACTCTATTATTAAATTTATAAATGAATTCATTTATACTGTATATTTTAATTCAAACATTTCTTTTTTTAAGGTTTTATTTCTCTGTCAAATACTTCATATTTTCCTGTATTTGCCTATCTTTTTACATAAGTTCTTTAACATATTTAAATAGTTATCTTAAATCCTTGTTTGCTAATCCCAGCATGTGGGTTATCTGTGGGTCTGCTTCTGTTGATAATTTCTTTTTGTCTGATGAAGGATTACATTGTCTTTCACATGTCTTATCATTTTTTCAGTGTATGCCAGAGATAGATGTAAAAGCACAGGAGAGAGTGAGGTGCATAATATTCCCCCCAGAAAGAACTATCATCTTTCAGCAAGCTAGAGAGAGGGGCCCACCTGCTCAAGGGCTGCATTCTGTGAACACTGAGGTGCAGCCTTGGTAATTTCGGTTCACTTAGTTTCAACTCTTGAGTGTGGTATCAGGCCACCCCCTCCAGCAGAGGTGGTCTCGGAACAGGTGCTAAGGAGATTTGGCAACACTGAATGGCATCCCCAAGAAGTCTGCTGGGTGTCTGCAGGACACTTCTTTACCAAGCCAACCACCATCATCTTATGAGGCTTCCTGGAGGGAAACTCCAGATTATGTGAGGGGTCTTTCCTTCTTCATGCTTTGGCCACATTGCTTTGGGATGGTTTGGATTTTTTCCTGCTCCCTCCCTCCCCCCATACCGTGTATACTTCTTGATAACAGGGACTGTGCCTCATCCATCTGTGTTTCCCATTGATGCACACTGGTTATGAGTTGGGTCAAAAGCAAACACAATAAATGTTTGTTGAATGAACAAATTTCTGGAGAAGGAATGTGTTAACAGAGGGGTGGCAGGTCACCACAGCACTTAGAACAGGGTTTTGCACTGGGCCTGTAGTAGAGAAGCCCCTACCAGAGTAGAGAAGGCCCTACCAGTATGTCCAGCCCATCTGATGGTTGTGGCTCTATTAAGCAGATATGAAAAAGAGACAGCAAAGTGATTGAAGGCGTGGGAACCAACATTAACTTTGCTCTGCAAGTTTTGAGAATGGTTGTTATGGGAGGGAGAAGCATATTTGGAGCAATCTGTGCATATCTAGATGGAACTATGGAACTCCCTTAAGGAAGAAAAGAAGCTGTAGGCGTTGGCTTCCCATCATAGATAAAGGTAGAGGTGAGCAGGAGGTGACCCAGAGACAGCCTTCCTCACTGGCCAGTGGCACACTGGCACCTACGCAGTGTCACTTTGTAAACTTGTTTCCAACATAAAACCTGTGTGCATGCCAGAGTCATAAACTGTATGTGATGAAAATGAGGGTGGATGGGCAACCCATTCTGCAGGAAAAAAAATAGTCCTCATGTCTGAATAATGGATCCTGGGGAGTGGTTTTGACTCCTCCTGGCATGGGAGACAGAAGCAGATACAGCAAGATGATGCCCATGTGAAATGGTGAGATACTGGCTTCTATGTGGGGGCAAATGATGAGGACCAAGGGGACAAATGGAAATCTCTGGCTCCAGAGGATGATGAGAGTCAGTCAGCTGAAAATTAGGAGGTAGGGCGGTCCCAGCAGAGGGGGTGGCATATATGCAAATGCTAAGTGGCAGGAAAGTTCTAAGTGTCTTTGAGGAAGTGAAAGGCAAATGTGACCAGGGCACAGCAAATGAAGGTGGGAGACCATGAAGAGAAGGACCAGAGCCAGCTTAGCCACATTAAGGATTCTGGATTTATTCAAAGGCAATGCTCCATTTGCAGGTTCAAAATATTAGTGCAATGAACATGGGTTGAATAAACAGTGAGAGAGTGAATGAATGACTATTATCAAGTAAAGAGATGAGAGGCACACAAGCATAAAAATGGAGACCCAAGTAGTTCCATTTGCTGAAGAAGGAAGAGCGAGGCCTTATTCAAGGCCAGAGGTGCCAAGAATTTCTTTCCTGGACTGCACCATGGGAATTCAGATGTTTCTAGCTGTAGGGGAAGCCTTCACTTTCCCAGATGTGGGTCTGTTCCTTAATATAGTGTAAGGGTAGAGGAAAAACTTCCTCTCCTCACCGAAGGTAATGAACTGACAAAAGGCAGATTAACAGGAGAGGAGGGTGTGCAAAATCTGTTAATGCTCATACGGACATGGGAGCTGTGCTCGAAGTATAAGACTTGAAGAGGGGCCAGGTGGTTGAGGGTTTAATACTCTCTTCATAGGGAGAAATGTGTGGACACAGGAGGCAGACATTATTTTGTAAATGATTCTCTAGATGACCATTACACCACCTTCTTCCGCCCCACACCCCTCCTTCCTCTCTCCTCTATTCTGTAATCTTAAAACACTCAGAATCCCTGGTGAGGGCCAACAAGTGTCACATCCCCTGACAAACAGGAGGAGGAACTGTTGACCACACCCCAGTGCCCTTTACATTTTTCAGTGTGAAGTAACATGTAGTCTGCACTTGACCGTGGGAATCATTGGCTTATGGAGACACCAGTAACTGGGACACTCAGTTACTTGAGTGGACATGGATTAAGTAAGACAGCCCCAAGCATAAGCTGGGCCTCTGTGTCAGTATCCTCCAGCAGGCCACACAAGGGTACGGGGCGCAACGCGCACCTCTCAGGAGAACACAAGCTGTCCCGAATCATTTACAACCATCTCGATGAAACTATGTATAAGGCTGCCCTTGCCCTCCAGGCAGCAGACACAGGGGCTTTTTGCTGCTGTCTCCCATAAATTACTGGAAGCTCCAGGTGTGTTCGTTCAGGTTCTCTGAGAAGCAGATACCAAGATGGGATATGACATGCAAGAGATGTATTGGAGAAAATGCCTGTGCAGGAGAACAGAGAGCAAGATGGGGGCATTGGGAGAACCATCAGATTTTGACGCAGTCTGACCCCTGTGAAGGAGAGAAGTAAGGGAGGTCTTAGACAGCTGTTTAAGGGAGTCCTTGGGTCAGAGTCACCTGTCAGTGGAGCCCCACATCTCTCAGGAATAGGCCTGCCCGAGTATCCCCGCCTCGCTCAGCCATAGGCTGGCAGCAGCCTGTGGGAGGCATAGCCTTGGCCCAGATGGGGTGGTGGGTCCCGAGCACAGTGTCTGGGGTCTCTGGCAATCACGCTGCCACAGTGGAAGATTGGAGGGCCTGCCAGTGGGCTAAGAGGGCTGTGGCCCAGTCCTCTCCACAGCCTGCCACCAGCTCGGCCCCCAGCCAGTCCCAGCAAAGTCAGTTCCCAAGGCGGTGAGACTGTGGGAGGGAAGCAGCCATCCCCACACAGGCCTCCCTGCAGGCCTCGAGGGAAGGTCACCCAGGACAACCAGCTCCACAGCAGAGGGAGGATCCGTGAGGCACTTTCATGTCAATAGGGGTTGCATGTCCTCAGAGGAAATCAAACCGTGAAATCATTTCCAACACAAAAGCCCATTTATTTTAACAAGGGAAAAAAACAGTGGCTCCAGACAGCCCACAGACATGATGGGTACCCTGTGGAGGTCTGTGATGCCTTCTGGTCCATTCACAGTTCCTGGAAGGCACAGAGAGAATCTTTTCCATGTTTTGGGTGTGTTTGTTTGTTTGTTTGTTTGTTTAAATGGACTTAGAGGGTTGTGAGCATTTTGCAAAAGAATCAAACACCACGCCAGTTGCCAGTCTGTGCCAGCACCTTTGACTCCCAGTCTGGCCCTGCTCAGTGGCAGGATTTAGATTTAAAATCAATTTTTCCAAGAAGACAGAATGGTGAACATGTAAGTCTGATATTCAGTCTCCAGGCCTGGTGACTTGCTCCTCCGAGACCCCAAAGCCCAGGAGAGACAGCGCACTCGGTTCTCTCCATGTTCCATCTGAACATCACCTGCTTTAGTTCCCCAGTAGATTGGTTGTGCCAATTGACCTGGTATATCACACAGCTGTGGCCTATGTTTTTATCTCCTAAGTGGTTAAGGTTTAAATATGGGGAGCAGAGTGGGCGGGAAAGGGCAGGAAGACGTCAGCAGATGTGAAATCAGGCAGACAAAAATAAACAGGGCACTCTTCCTTCCTGTCTGTAGGGCTCACCATCTCCAAGAGGTGGGTCAGTTCTCCTTCCTGGGAGCAGATGGGGAACTTCACAGCCACAGCCTCAGTTCACAGTTTCTCTAGCCGCTTCTAGGGTTTTCCCGAGCCTGCCCTCAAGCTGTGAGGAGCCTCTTTTGTAGCTCACATCCCAACCATGTGGATTAATGAAAATGTCACAGGGGCTTTTTCTTTTTGATGTTGCCTTACACATGCAGCTCAAATGTCCCCAAGTCCTCTGGCCTTCTGGAGTCACCCATTTTTTTAACTTTTATTTTAGATTTAGGGGTACATGTGAAGGTTTGTTACATAGGTAAGCATGTGTCACAAGGGTCTATTGTACAGATTGTTTCATCACCCAGCTATTAAGCCCAGTACCCAATATTTTTTCTGCTCCTCTCCCTCCTCCCACCCTCCACCCTCAAGTAGACCCCAGTGCCTGTTGTTCCCTTCTTTGTGTCCATAGCTCTTTTTTTTTTGAGACAGTCTCGCTCTGTCACCCAGACTGGAGTGCAGTGGTGCGATCTCCGCTCACTGCAAGCTCCACCTCCCGAGTTCACACCATTCTCCTGCCTCAGCCTCCCGAATAGCTGGGAGTACAGGCACCAGCCACCACACCCGGCTAATTTTTTGTATTTTTAGTAGAGATGGGGTTTCACCGTGTTAGCCAGAATGGTCTCGATCTCCTGACCTCGTGATCTGCCTGCATTGGCCTCCCAAAGTGCTGGGATTACAGGCATAAGCCACCACGCCCGGCCTTCATCACCCAGCTATTAAGCCCAGTACCCAATAGTTAATTTTTCTGTTCCTCTCCCTCCTCCCACCCTCCATCCTCAAGTAGACCCCAGTGTCTGTTGTTGCCATCTTTGTGTCCATAAGTTCTTATCATTTAGCTCCTATGTGTAAGTGAGAACATGCAGTATTTGGTTTTGTGTTCCTACATTAGTTTGCTAAGGATAATAGCCACCAGCTCCAATCCACTTATTTATTACTCAGATAAAATAGATCCAACCACTAATCTCATGAAACTAGGGGAAGTTGTGCCCTCTCACCACTGAAACTAGCCCATTCAAGGTCACCAGTGACCTTCATGTTGCAAAGCCAATGACACTTTCAACTCTCGTCTTAATTCTACAGACACACTCCTCTTTCTCTTCTCCCGCCTCCTGGCCACGCTGTCTCAGCCTCATTTTCTGGCTCTTTCCTCTCTTTGAATTCTTGGAGGCTTGGTCTTGGACCCTCTATTCTTCTCATTCTTCTCTATACCCTCTGCCCAGATGAGCTTACTCAGGCCCATGATATCAAACACCAATGGCACCAAATTTCACATCCACTGATGAAAATGGCTTTGTACAAATCACGACATTGAGAAAAATCTGGCATAGGGAAATTTTGAAAGTGAAAGACATCTGACCTGACTCTATCTTGCTTCGAACCTTCACGCTACCTTTGCTCATTCCTGGGCATAGGCCAAACTAAGTTTGGGAGGAATTTAGTTTATAGTTTAACTGCTTTTTGTTTTGTTTTGTTTTGTTTTGTTTTTTTAAGAGAAAAGGTCTTGCTCTGTTACCCAGGCTGGGGTGCAGTGGCACAATCATATAGCTCACTGCAGCCTTGAACTCCTGAGCTCAAGTGATCCTTCCACCTCAGCCTGCCAAGTAGCTGGAACTACAGGCATACACCACCACTCCTGGCTAATTTTTTTTCTTTCTTTCTGTTTTTTGAGAGGGAGTCTTGCTCTGTCACCCAGGCTGGAGTGCAGTGGTGCTTTCTTGTCTCACTGCAACCTCCACCTCCTGGGTTCAAGCAATTCTCCTGCCTCAGCCTCCCAAGTAGCTGGAATTACAGGCATGCACAACCACGCCTGGCTAATTTTTGTATTTTTGGTAGAGATGGGGTTTTGCCATGTTGGCCAGGCTGATCTCAAACTCTTGACCTCAGGTGATCCGCCTGCCTCGGCCTCCGAAAGTCCTGGGGTTACAGGTGTGAGCCACTGTGCCCGGCCTTTTTTTTTTTTTTTTTTTTGAGACAGAGTCTTGCTCTGTCACCCAGGCTGGACTGCAGTGGCACGATCTCAGCTCACTGCAACCTCTGTGTCCCGGGGTCAAGCGATTCTCATGCCTCAGCCTCCCAAGTAGCTAGGATTACAGGCGCATGCCACCACACCTGGCTAATTTTGTATTTTTAGTAGAGACAGGGTTTCACCATGTTGGCCAGAGTAGTCTTGAACTCCTGACCTCAAGTGATCTGACCACCTCAGCCTGCCAAAGTGCTGGGATTACAGGTGTCAGCCACCATGCCTGGCCCACTCCTGGATAATTTTTTTTTTTTTTAATTTTGTAGAGACAAGATCTCATTATGCTGCTCAGGCTGGTCTCAAACCCCTGGCTTCAAGTGATCCTTCTGCCTCAACCTATCAAAATGTCAAGATATACAGGTGTGAGCCACCATACTAGGTCTATAGTTTAACTTTGAAACAAAAATGATAACAGCCCTCCCCGAAACAAACTCCCTTCTTGCCTGGGGACCAGACTACCTTTGTAAAAGTAACAAATTGGAGGCCAGGCGCGGTGGCTCACGCCTGTAATCCCAGCACTTTGCGAGGCCGAGGTGGACAGATCACAAGGCCAGGAGATCAAGACCATCCTGGCTAACACAGTGAAACCCAGTCTCTACTAAAAATACAAAAAATTAGCTGGGCGTGGTGGCAGGTGCCTGTGATCCCAGCTACTCAGGAGGCTGAGGCAGGAGAATTGCTTGAACCCAGGAGGCAGAGATTGCAGTGATCCAAGATCACGCCATTGCATTCCAGCCTGGGTGATGGAGCGAGACTCCATCTCAAAAAAAAAAAAAAACAAAACCAAATTGGCCACATTAAGGGAGGAGACCACCCCTCATATTGTCTTATCCTCATTTTCTGCCTCCAAAGAAAGAAGAAGTAAAAACTAAAAGGCAGGAATGAAATCCACAGGCAGACAGCCCAGCGCCACACCCTGGGCCTAGTAGTTAAGGATCGACCCCTGACCTAATCGGTTATGTTATCTATAGATTCCAGACATTGTATGGAAAAGCACTGTCCTGTTCTGTTCCATTCTAATTACTGGTGCACGCAGCCCCCAGTCACGTACCCCCTGCTTGCTCAATCGATCACCACCCTCTCACGTGGACCCCCTTAGAGTTGTAAGCTCTTAAGAGGGACAGGAATTGCTCACTCGGGGAGCTCGGTTGTTGGAGATGTAAGTCTCGCCGAAGCTCCTGGCCGAATAAAGTCCTTCCTTCTTTAACTTGGTGTCGGATGGGTTTTGTCTGCAGCTTGTCCTGCTACAACATGATAGGCCGGGCGCGGTGGCTCACGCTTGTAATCCCAGCACTTTGGGAGGCCGAGGCGGGTGGATCATGAGGTCAGCAGATCGAGACCATGGTGAAACCCTGCCTCTACTAAAAATACAAAAAAAAAAAAAATTAGCCGGGAGTGGTGGTGGGTGCCTGTAGTCCCAGCTACTCGGAGAGGCTGAGCCAGGAGAATGGCGTGAACCCGGGAGGCGGAGCTTGCAGTGAGCCGAGATTGCACCACTGCACTCCAGTCTGGGCGACAGAGCGAGACTCTGTCGCAAAAAAAAAAAAAAAGAAAGAAAATTCTCTACCTGTCTCTGAAGGCATGAGTTTCCCTGGGGATAGCTGCAGGAGTGGAATAGCTGGGTGAGGTCCACATGCACGCTCTACAAGATGACAATTTCCAAAGTGTTCTGGCAATGGAGGAGAGCCTTCCTTGCTCCACATCCTCCACAACACTTGCTGTCACCTGGCTTTGTAGTCAGTGCTCCTTTGGTAGGTTTACAGTGGCAACTTCCTCTCTCCATATGCCAGTCCCAAAGGTGGGATCAGGTGTTTAGCTCCCTATGACTCAGCTCCTGAGGCCGCCTTCTGGGAGTTGTTAGAGGGCCAAGTGGAACAACAGGGTCTTTGGTGCTGGAAGGAGTTGGGTCTGCCTTCCAGCTCCCCTACCAATAGGCTGTGCTACCTTAGGTGAGTGCCATGACCTCACTGAGCTTCCATTTCTGCCAAATGAGGATGGCCCCTAATGTGCAGAGCTGTCAATGACGACTGCCCAACTGAAGATCTTGTAAAGCACCAAGCAGAGTGCAGTGGCTGTGGTTGTTCTGTTCTACCCTTTGCCTCTCATTCATAATTTTGTCTCCAGGTTCTAGAACTGCTATACTTATGCCCTCTTGACACTGATTCCAGTTGTTCATTGCTAGGGTTTGAATGTGTCCTGCAAAGTTCAGGCAGGATCTTTAAGAGGCAATTAGGCCATGAGGGCTCTGTCCTCGTGAATGGCTTAATGCCATCATTGCAAGAGTGGGTTAGTTATTGTGGGATTGGGTTCCTGATAAAAAGATGAGCTAGGCCCCCTTCCCTGCTCTCTTTCTTGCATGTGCTCTCTTGGCCTCTCACCTTCCACCAGAGAATGTTGCAGCAAGAAGGTTCTGCCAGATGCTGGCTCCTTGACTTTGGACTTCCCAACCTCCAGAACTGTAAGAAATACATTTCTTAAAAAAATTACCCAGCCTGTGGTATTCTGTTATTGCAACACAAACAGACTGAGACATCCATCTTGGCACATCTAAATGACAGTTGCTTCAAAGGTCTTTGTTTTGTTTCTGATGGATCAAGACAACTGCTCAAAGAACAGATCACTTGGGGAAGAATCTTATATAGCAAACTCCTCTATGGTTTTGCTGTCAGAGAAGAAAGCCTTGTGGCTCCATCTGATTCAGTGATGTGGTTGATCTGGGGCATATTTAAGTCTAAGTGACAAAGCTGGATTAGCAAAGGCTCTGCTAGGCTGGGTCTGTGTGTACATGGCCTTGATAGACATACTGGTTTGATGAAATGCAAATATCTGACAAAGACTATGGGAACACAAGTCTTCTTTGTCATGTTTTATTGCTATCTGGGGGGTCCTAACTCATTTATAAGAGGGAAGGAGAATGGAGAGGACTGAGTATTGGCCCTGAGCCAGTCCAGTCTGAGCTCAGGACTTTACTCACTGGATCTCAAGAAAGAGGTAGGTCTCTTACGTCATCCTGAAAACAGAATGGGAGGTTTATTTCAGTGACTTCTCAGAAAGAAAAAAAAAATCAGTAGTTCTGCAATGGCTTTGTTTTCTGACCTTCTTATATAAAGGGATTTGGGGTGCTCAATTTTACTTATCATCAGAGAAATCAGATTAAACCACAATGAGATACCTCCTCACACCAACCAGAATGGTAAAATGAAAAGAATGGCAAAATCAAGTGTTGATGAGGATGTACAGTGCTGATAGCAACTGTACAACCACTTTAGAACCCTGGTTAGCAGGATCTATTACTAGGATCTACCAGTACGCTATGACCCAGCAATTCCCTTCTCATTGATATACCCAAGAGAAGTGCCTACATTAGTTCACCAACAGCCCTGCCCTATAGAATATTCATAGCAGGACTATTCAAAATAGCCCCAAATGGGAACTATCCGAATGCCTGTTACAATGGAATAGCTAAAGCATGGTACATCACACAGTGGAATATTACACAGCCATAAATATGCACACACTGCAATGACACACAACAATGTGAATGATTCTCACAAACATAATGTTGAACAAAAGAAACTGGACTCAAAATAATACATACTGTGTGATTCTATTTATATGAAAAACAGAGATAGTCAAAACTGACATATGCTTTTGGAAGTTAGGATAGTAGTTACCCTTGGGAAGGTGGTGGTTAGGTGAGGACACAGGGGGCTTCTAGGGTGCTGGTCAGGTGCTATTTCTTGATCTGGGTTCAGGTTGCACACAGGTATTCAGTTAATGAAAATCCATCATGCTATACTCTTTCCATATAACATACTTCTATCAAAAGTTAAAAAAAGATTGGCAGGTGGCTATTACCTTTAGCCTGCACCCAATGGAAGTCAATTCATAGATGGGAAATTCATGGATTTGAAAACTTAGGTGCAGATAGGACCTCAGACATCATTCAGTACAAAGAGCAGACATTCAGGGATTAAATCCTTACCCCTCTATTTACCAGCTATGTGCCGTTAGGCAATCTAGTTAAACTCTCTGAACCTCCATTTCTTTATTTGTAAAATGGGATAATGGAATTTATCTAGGAGAGCTGTTATGAGGATTAAGGGCAAGAATGCAAACCCTTAGCCAGTGCTTAGCAAATGTCAACTATTATTAGCATTATTATTATCCAGTACAATATGCATTCATTCATTCATTCACAATAATTAATTAAGTACTGTACAAGATACCAGGGTGGGCAAGACACACGTGATCCTTACCCTCACAGAGCTTACAGTCTAGTCTGGCCTCTTCCTGGACCCACAGTAGTGTTGGAAACAGAAGACATGGTCCCCCTATTCAGGTTTGGCGGGCAAACATTCACTGATAGACACACTCTGGAAGTAGCTCTGGGAGCTTCAATAGCCTGGCAATCATTCGGATTATTTGGTTATGAGAGATGGTGTGGTTTAGAGCCAGGCTGCTTGGGTTCAAATCCCAGATCCTCCACTTACTAGCTGTGGAATTTTTTTTTTTCTAGCTGTGGAATTTTAGGCAAGTTCTTTATCTCCCTTATGCCTATTTCCTCATCTGTGTAAAGGAGTAGATAACAGAACCTATCTTTTTTTTTTTTTTTTTTTTAGACGGAGTCTTGCTCTTTCACCCAGGCCAGAGTGCCAGAGTGCAGTGGCGCGATCTCGGCTCACTGCAACTCCGCCTCCCGGGTTCACGCCATTCTCCTGCCTCAGCCTCCCGAGTAGCTGGGACTACAGGCGCCCGCCAACACGCCCGGCTAATTTTTTGTATTTTTAGTAGAGACGGGGTTTCACCGTGTTAGCCAGGATGGTCTCGATCTCCTGACCTCATGATCTGCCCGCCTCGGCCTCCCAAAGTGCTGGGATTACAGGCTTGAGCCACCGCACCCGGCCAACAGAACCTATCTTGTGGGTTGTTGGGAAGATTTAACAGTGTAATATTTGTAGAGGATATAAAATGATGTTGGGTACAGAGTAGGTGCTATGATGTGTTAGTGGTCCTTGTTGATCTTGTTATAAATAATCAAGGATTCTCACACTGACCACAGCTAGATGACAACCAGCAGAGAGCCAGACAGACCTCCTTGGTGTCTATGAAGAAATCCAAGTCATTCCAGCAGCACTGTGGAGTTCTCAAAAATATGCCTAACTCATGGGTGTCTACCCTACAGCTATGCTTGCACAGGTGTGAAATGGTTTATAAGTTATCCCTTGCTACGGTAAATGTAGTAGCAAAAGCATAGAAGCAGCCTAGATGTCTGTGAATAGGAGACTGGTTAAAAAATCCATGACTCACTCAAAGAAAGAAATATTAGCCCTAAGAAAGAACAAGGCAGCTGCATGTGAAATGATGTGAAAAGATTTCCAAGAATATTATTCAGTGCAAAAAGCAAGAGGCAGTGCATTTACTTCCTGTGTTTTAAAAAAACAAAACCAAAAAAGAAATGTATATGCCCAGGTACTTTCCGGTAATGTGACTTTTGGTAATGTAGTTGGCTTTGGAGGGGACACTGGAGCATAGGAGTGGGAGGATACCTTCTTTTCACTGTATGTTCAGTTGTACCTTTTGAATTTTAACCCATATGCATGTTTTATTTTTGAAAAGAGTAATCCAGTGACTAGGGCCAATTCAGAAATCAGCACTACAGTTCATTGTACTGTTAAACATCTTTTGCTGCTCTCTGAGCAGATGGCCCTGGGAGGGGTTGGGCCAGGGCCAGCGGGAAACCTCCCTCCCCTATGGGTGTATGGGGAGCCTGTGGCTAGGCACATGCCTCCAGCTGGGTCTGCTTGCACGGCCAAAGGGCTGGGGTGCAGAACTGAAGCTGGCAAAGACAGTGGGCTCCAGCAGCTTGGCAGAGGCCACACACACAGGACAAGGTCACGGTCCTAATATCTGGGTCTGGCCTCGGCACCTTTCCAGGGTAAAACTCATGGGACAAAGGCTCATTGCAAGCACCAGGAAAGGGCCTCCATTGCAGCTGCTTCTCTGCATTCATGGGGCAATTCCACAGCGGACCTTGGGGCCAGAGAAGACCAATCTGTTCAGGAAACAGATTTGGAGGGGCCAGTGTTTTCCTGGCCTGCTCTGGGCCATCAGTGGAATGGAAAGAGCCCAAAGGAACCTTAATTCTTAATTCTTCGTCCGTGTGCTTAGCTGAAATATAAAGGTTCTTTTCAGAGCCCTCCCTGAAGTAGCCCTCAGCTTTGGGACACACACAGCATTGTGTGCAGAGACATTTCCTATAGCCAAGCAAAAGTGACAGAGAGGCCCTTTCAGTTTGCTGCAAAATAAACAGGGCTCTGTCCCGAGACAGGCAGCCTTTGCCTCATGGGCCCCTTGGTAATTCATAGGCTGCCTGAGCTCCATTTACTGCCTACAGTCTATTAGACTAGGGCTTTTCAAATGCCCTTTAGCCAACAATTCTTTATATATCGATATGAAAAACATATATATATGCGTGCAAACAGATTTTTTTTTTTTTTTTAGACAGAGTTTCGCTTTATTACCCAGGCTGGAGTGCGGTGGCGTGTTGCAGCCTTGCTCTCCCAGGCTCATGTGATCCTCCCAACTCAGCTTGCCAAGTAGCTGGGACCACAGGTATGCAACACCATGCCTGAATAATTTTTTTTTTTTTTGAGACAAGGTCTCACTATGTTTCCCAGGCTGGTCTCAAACTCCTGGGCTCAAGCAATCCTTCCACCTTGACCTCCCAAAGTGTTAGGATTACAGGTGTGAGCCACTGTGCCCAGCTGTAAACAGATATTCTAAAGTCAAATATCTTTTATACACTCACACACACAGACACACATACACACACACACACACACACACACACACATATATGTAGTCATACTATTTTTTTTTTTTTTTGAGATGTAATCTCACTCTGTCACCCAGGGTAGAGTGCAGTGGCGTGATCTCAGCCCTCTGCAACCTCCGCCTCCCAGGTTCAAGCAATTCTCCTGCCTCAGCCTCCCAAGTAGCTGGGATTACAGGCGCTCACCACCACGCCCACCTAATTTTTGTATTTTTAGTAGAGACAGGGTTTCACCATGTTGGCCAGGCTGGTCTCAAACTCCTGACCTCAAGTTATCCACCCGCCCTGGCCTCTCAAAATGCTGAGATATAGACATGAGCCAACGTACCTGGCCTATATGTAGTCATATTCTTAATTAAGCTATATATCACTAATATTCATCAAATATGATATAGATAAAAGATTAAGTATTTGGTACAAAGTTTTCAGATAAGATCTACAGAAGGTTTGCAGAGACATACAAAGTTACAAGAGTAACAATACAGCCTCTCTTCTTTCTTTCTTTTTTTTTTTTTTTTTGAGGTGGAGTTTTACTCTTGTTGCCCAGGCTGGAGTGCAATGGCGCAATCTCAGCTTATTGCAACCTCCACCTCCCGGGTTCAAGCAATTCTCCTGTTTCAGCCTCCCAAGTAGCTGGGATTACAGGTGCATGCCACCACAGCCGGCTACTTTTTGTATTTTTAGTAGAGATGGGGTTTCATCATATTGGTCAGGCTGGTCTCGAACTCCTGACCTCAGGCGATCCACCTGCCTCAGCCTCCCAAAGTGCTGGGATTACAGGCGTGAGCCACCGCGCCTGGCCCTCTCTTCTTTGTTTTTCCAAATCTGGGTCACCATTTAGCCCAATTAATTTCTTCTACTTATAGATGGCAACCCCACACCAGTGCTCCCTTTTCCATTGCGATCAATTTACCACACATTTGGGGGGCCCCTACCATGTGCCAGGCACTGTTCTAGGTTCCTAGGATACAGCAATGAACCAAATGGTCAAAGATCCATGGCCTTGTGGGGTCTGCATTCTAGTGAGGTGACAGACAGCAAACAAGTAATGAAACAGATGTTCACTGTGTGTCATGTAGGGAGAGGGACAGAGAGAAGAGTGTAAGGAAGGACATCCCAAGGAGGTGACTGCTGAGTGGAGACCTGGGGATTGTGAGGGAGGGATTTGCGTGGATATCTGGGACAGTGGGTTCGAGGCAGAGGAATGGCTACCCCCTTGCCCACTCTAGATACACTGCACTCACTGGACAAAAGCGAACCCTAGTTAGACCCAATTCTCCACCTACTCCATACCCACATCTGTGCAGCTGAACCCTGGCTAGAGAAAAACATGCCACTGTGTTGGCTGGCGTCACTGAGACCCATGCCCAGAATCTTGGGGTGGGGCACCTTCGTGCTTCCCTGGGCCATTCATCCTCCCACTCCCCAGACAACCAATTCCCATGGCAACTTTGCCAGCCTCCCTCTCAGCTGCCTTCCTTACTTGCTTATGTCACCAAGAAAATTAAAGCAATCAGAAGAGTTACCACTCTACGATTCCAACACCTCATGTACTTACCTACCTGATTCGTACCCAAAACCTTCCTTCCTGTTACTATGCATGAAACGTGCATTGAAGTCCAATCCCTCTCTGCTACTCAAGGAAAACTCTGTCCTCTACCTTCTACATTAGCAATGCTCCTCGCCCATGTCCCTGTCTCACCGGGTCATTCCCACCAGTGTTGAAACATACCCTACCACCTCCTACTATTTATTTATTTATTTACTTATTTATTTATTTGAGACAGGGTCTTGCTCTGTCTCCCGGGCTGGAGTGCAGTGTCATGATCACAGCTCACTGCAGCCTCCACTCCCAGGCTCAAGCAATCTTCCCACCTTAGCTTCCCAGGTAGCTGGGACTAGAGGCGCACGCCACCATTCCTGGTTAATATTTGTATTTTCTGTAGAGACAGGGTTTCATCATGTTGCCCCAGCTGGGCTCAAACTCCTGGGCTCAAGTGATCCTCCTACCTTGGCCTCTCAAAGTGCTGGGATTACAGGTGTAGGCCACCACTCCCAGCCAATCTCTTACATTTTTAATTAATTAATTAATTAATTAATTTTTATTATTATTATTTTTTGAGATGGGGTCTTGCTGTCGCCCAGGCCGGAGTGCAGTGGTGTGATCTCAGCTCACTGCAACCTCTGCCTCCCGGGTTCAAGCAATTCTCCTGTCTCAGCCTCCTGAGAAGCAGGGACTACAGGTGCACACCACCATGCCTGGCTGATTTTTGTATTTTTAGTAGAGATGGGATTTCACCATATTGGTCTGAAACTCCTGACCTCAGATGATCCACCCGCCTCAGTCTCCCAAAGTGCTGGGATTACAGGCATGAACCACCATGCCCGGCCTACTTTTTTTTTGGAGATGGAGTCTCGTTCTGTCACCCAGGCTAGAGTGCAGTGGCATGATCTCGGTTCACTGCAACCTCCACCTCCCAGGCTCATGCGATTCTCCTGCCTCAGCCTCCCAAGTGGCTGGGATTACAGGTGTGCGCCACTATGCCCAGCTAATTTTTGTATTTTTAGTAGAGATGGGGTTTCACCATGTTGGCCAGGCTGGTCTCAAACTCCTGGCCTCAAGTGATCCACCTGGCTTGGCCTCCCAAAGTGCTGGGATTACAGGCGTGAGCCACTATGCCTGGCCCACATTTTAAACAAATTGAAAAACCCTCTCTTCATGGCACTTTTCCCTCTAATTCACTTTACCCAACAAAACTCCTAGAAAGAGTTGTGTAGATGGCTGTCTCCAACGTCTCTCCTTGCACTTGTTCTTCTTCTGGTCTCTGCTCAGGTGTCACTTGCTCAGTGGGACCTTCCCTGACCCTTGTGTTTAAAATTGCACCCCTCCCTGTGTCCTCTTTCCTGCTTCATTTTTCACCATAGCTCCCATCCCTTTCTAATACATACTGTAAGGCATGCATCTATTCTGTTTATTGTCTATCCTCCCTACTCAGATGTACCAGAATGGAAGTCCAAATAGGACAGGGATGTTCATCTGTTTTGTCCAGTGCTGTATCCCTGGCACCTGGGAAAGGGCCCAGGGCATTATAGGTGCTCAGTACCATTTGTTCTGTGAGTGAATGAATGCATGATAAGGGCAAGCGCAAGGGCAAGGAACAGTAAAGAAGTCCATGTGTCTGAATGGAGCAAGAGGAAAGGATAGTGGAAAATTTGGAGGCAGAGGAGGCAAGGGACCAGATCACATAGAGCCAAGGAAAGGATCTAAGTGTGGTTCAGGATGCCATTGGCGGGTTTGCACTAGGGAAAGCCATGATCTGACTGATGTTACTGAGATTCTGGGCAGGTCAAGTAAAAAAAATACACATTCCATGAGTGTGTCCCTGTGGCAGGCAGTTTTTGTATCTGTGTATCATGAACAATTGTCCTGCCTCAGCCTAAAGCTTTCCTAAAGGAAAGCTGGGTGTCGAAAATGGTACCTGTTGCACGGGCAGGGCCATGGGAAGGAATGATCACTGCTTTGCGGGGACTCCATGCTTTACAGCTTGCTATGGACTGAATGTCTATGCCCACTGCCCCGACATTCATATGTTGAAATCCTACCACCCAAGGTAATGGTATTAGAAGGTGGGACTTTGGGGCCGGGCACGGTGGCTCACACCTGTAATCCCAGCACTTTGGGAGGTTGAGGCGGGCAGATCACGAGGTCAGGAGATCGAGACCATCCTGGCCAACATGGTGAAACCCCATCTCAACTGAAATACAAAAAAATTAGCCAGGTGTGGTGGCTTGCGCCTATAGTCCCAGCTACGCGGGAGGCTGAGGCAGGGGAATTGCTTGAACCCGGGAGGTGGAGGTTGCAGTGAGCCAAGATCACGCCACTGCATTCCAGCCTGATGACACAGCGAGACTCTGTCTCAAGAAAAAAAAAAAAAAAAAAAAAAAAAAGAAGGTCATGAGGGTAGAGCCCTTATGAATGGAATTAGTGCTGTTAAAAAAGAGGCCTGAGGGAGCCTGGTCAACCTTCTACCATGTGAGGACACAGGCAGAAGTTACCATCTATGAACCAGAGAGCAGGTCCTCACCAAACACCCATTGACAAAAAGAGTCAAACTCTGTAACAAATATTTGAAAAGATTTATTCTGAGCCAAATATGAGTGACCATGGCCTGTGACACAGCCCTCAGGAGATCCTGAGAACATGTGCCCAAGGTGGTTGGGGCGCAGCTTGGTTTTGTACATTTTAGGGAGGTGTGAGACATCAATCAAATACATTTAAGATATATATTGGTTGCATCCAGAAAGGTGGGACAACTCAAAGAGGGGGGTGGTGGGGGTGGGGGCTTCCAGGTTATAGGTAGATTAAAAATTTTTCTAACCAACAATTAGTTGAAATAGTTATCAATATTAAAAAAAATCTAGGTTGTGATAAGAGACTGTGGAGACCAAAGTTTCATCATGCAGATGAAGCCTCCAGGTAGCAGGCTTCAGAGAGAATAGATTGTTGGGCTGTGTGCAGTGGCTTATGCCTGTAGTCCCAGCACTTTGGGAGGCCGAGGTGGGTGGATCACCTGAGGTCAGGAGTTCCAGACCAGCCTAGCCAATATGGAGAATCCCTAGCTCTACTAAAAATACAAAAAGTTAGCCGGGCGTGGTGGCGTGTGCCTGTAATCCCGGCTACTCGGGAGACTGAGGCAGGAGAATTACTTGAACCCAAGAGGCAGAGGTTGCAGTGAGCTGAGACCGTGCCATTGTACTCCGGCCTGAGCAACAAGAGCAAAATTCCATCTCAAAACAAAACAACAACAACAAAACCAGAGAGAATAGATTGTAAATATTTCTCATCAGACTTAAGGTCTGTGTTGATGTTAATGCCAGAGAGGTGTAATGAGGCATGTCTGACCCCCACTTTCAGGTTAAATTTTGGAGTGCCCTGGCCGAGGAGGAAGTCCATTTAGATGGTTGGGGGGTCTTAGGATTTTATTTTTGGTTAACACCCTGAATTTGCTGGTGCCTTGATCTTGGACTTCCCAGCCTCTCAAACCATGAGAAATACATTTCTGTTGTTTATAAGTCACCTAGTCTGTGGTATTCTGTTATAACAGCCCAAATCGACGAAGACACTAGTAAAATAGAATACTGAACATGTTTTCATTCAAGAAAACAAAATAAAACATTACTGGTAAACACTTAAACAAAGCCATTTACACTCAGCCTACCTACTGATAAAATTTTTTAGCTTTTCAGTATTTTGCTTCTTAAACAACTGTTATGCAAATATAAACACCTTTTTTTGAGATATTAAAGTTGTTTCCAAGCACATGAAACAGACAAAAACAGCCTATATTAAATAACCACAGCTGGGATTCTAAATGCTATGCACAGAATTTGAAAGACCTCTGCCTCTTAAGTATTAAACAGCAGCAGTAAAACATCAATAGTCTCCTGGCCATTTCTAAGTACCCTTTCACAGTGGTATATTATTCAGTTTGATGCCCATGGGATACCATCTTTTTTTTTTATTCCTTTTTTTTTTTTGAGACAGGGTCTTGTTCTTTCACCCAGGCTGGAGAACAGTGGTGCGATACTACAGGCATGTGCTACCCTACCTGGCTAATTTTTTTTAAATTATTTTTTGGTAGAAATGGGATCTCACTACGCTTGTTGCCCAGGCTGGTCTCAAACTCCTGGCCTCAAGCATTCCTCCCTCCTTGGCCTCACAAAGTGCTGGGATTACAGGAGGGAGCTACTGTGCTCGGCTGGGATGCCATCTTTATAAGCTATTTTGTAACGGTGAAAGGTGATCCATTGACTAAGAGAGGACAAGCCAGTTGGGGCAGGAAATACATGGATTGTGGATTCAGGTTTGTGTTGAGTTGATGGAGATGGTGCCACTGTTCTAGAATGGCAGTGGGGTTGGAGAGTAATGTCTACAAGCTTCTGGAATGCTGAGCACTTCAGCTAAGCCAAGATGCGGGGAGGCAGGAGGGCATCAAGGATTGTGGGCTCACATAGGTGCCAATGTCACAGGATACTTGGGGTGTTGCTTTTCCAGCCAGAAACCTCTGTGGCCAGTGATGCCTTTGCCCAAGTTTTGCTCAGGCCTGCTGGTCTTGTTTCGCCCACTTAGCCTGACAGGCTGTGCTTAGCTCGTGCTACTGGTGTGGATCCCATGCTTGCCAAGGGCAAGCCAGGCATGGAGCAGCGAGAGGTGTGTGGGCAAGCAAGCATGGGGTCTGGCCACTGCACACAGCCAGGCATGCCAGCTGTGGCAGGGCAGCAGCTCCAGGTGCCAGCATGGGCACAGCTCCCTGCGAGGCTGTGGCTGGACCAGGCGTACCACAGGCAACTTCCACCGCTGGCACTGGGAAATGCGGTGGCACCTGGAAGCTTGGAGACACCAGGAACCGCAGAGCCCCAAAGAGGGTATCGTAACCCTGGATTGGGGCGCTCCTAGGTCTGGGCTCCCCAAAGGGCTGCTGCTCTTCTCTCCTTCTCTCTTTTCTCCTTCTCATTGCCCACAATGTGGCAAGCAAGGGGTGTGTTTCAGTCCTGTTTGTGTTACAGATCTTTTAGTGCCGCCATTTGCCCAGCGGGTCCCAAGTTCTTGTCCTGTGTCCACAAAGAATGAGGTATGCAGACAACTGGAGGGTGCGCAAGGCAGAAAGGAGCCTCACTGAGTGGCAGAACTTTTCTCAGTGGGTATCTCCTTTCCTCAGGCAGGTTGTCCCGATGAGTGTCCAGCTTTCAGTGGAGAAAAGACCCACAGTGGGTAGCCGCCTTCCACAGGCAGGTCGCCCCGATGTCTCTGCAGCCTTCAGCAGAGAGACCCGGAGTGGGAAGCTCCTGTCTGCAGGCAGGTCATCCCATTGTCTGCCTGAGTCTGGTTTTTTTTAATGGACTTCAGAAGGCAGGAAGTGTGTGCTGATTGGTCCACGGGCAGCCATAGGCAGGCCCAGGAAAAGCACCATAAATTCTCACACCAGTCTGCAGGACTGATAGCCCAGTCCCTAGGCTTCAGGCTGTCCCTGGCTTGAAGGTGGGGCTTCACTGGGGACCCATCCCATTGCACCCAGGAGCCTGATTGCCCCCTGCTGCCATCAACCTGCTGGCCATGGCACCCATGGCACCCAGGCTGTTCATGCTGAGGGGTGCCTGCAGATACATGCCAAACTGCCCTCAGCCCCACCCTGGCCTCCCTCCTGTGCTCACTGGCACCCAAAGTCTGGATGGGGCTGAGGCGGCAGGGGACCGGTGTGTCAGTGCTGCGCTGAGTGCGTGCACCCCCAGCTGGGTCGTGACAGTACCTCAGCTTCAACTTTGCTCCAAAATCAGAGTGGGCACCAGGAGAGGCCAGGCAGCAGGAGCAGGCACTTCTGAGCCTGTGGGGGTAGGGGGGCTTTCTAGGTCCCTGGGAGCACAGGGATGCCCAGGTCTGCAGCCACAGCTGGGTGGCTGCAGCTGTGCCTGGGAAGGCAGGGCTCCCGCCCCACCAACTCAGAAGGGAGTGGGGCTCCTGCCTGTTCCTAGCTCCTACCAGCTCCACGGAGCATGCAGTCCCGGCCACACCTTGCTATTGCAGCCAGCGTCATGGCAGTGGCTGCTCCAGATGGACCACTGCTGCTATCACCAAGATAGGATGAAAAGAGAAGACAAATGTAAGAGCACTGGTTGGTGTCTGTGGCTCCTGCACCAGGGTCCCAAACTGAAAACCCAGGAAGCTGGCTCTGAGCTTACTGGACTTTGCACAGGGATGGCCACATATTCCTAGCACTTTGTCAGCTACAGCTGCCATATTTGGAGGTCAGGCAAAGTGAGCCAGTCTTCCACTCCAAAAGAAAATGCACCCCTATGTGTATCAAGGGCCACTGCCACACAGTGCCTAGGGAAGCATGGAATCAGGACTCTAGACTTGTGTTTCTCCAAGTGTGGTCCCTGAACCAGCAGCATCAGTGGTATTACCTGGGAACCTGTTAGAGACATTCACTCTTAGTCACCATCTGAGACCTGCAGAATCAGAAACTCTGGGGGTAGGGTCCAGCAATCGGTGTTTTAATAAGCTCCCCAAGGAACTCTGGTGCATGTTCAAGTTTGGGAGCACTAGTTTAGACCAGTTCCAGGAGATGCTAATGCTGTTGGCTTCAGGACCACACTTTGAGAACTACTGTTCTAGAAATTTCATAAGCAAATCACTTGGTTTATGAGTAGATCCAGTTGTTTTATTGTCTCACTCTGTCACCCAGGCTGGAGTGCAGTGGCACAGTCACAGTTCACTGCAGCCTTGAATTCCTGGACTCAAGCGATCCTCCCACCTCAATCTCCCCAGTAGCTAGGACTACAGCTGTGCACCACCACACCTGGCTAATTTTAAAAAATTTTTTGTAGAGGTGAGTCTTGCTTTGTTAGACAGGCTGGTCTCTAGCCTAAATCCAGTTTTTAATTAATAAGTATTACCCAACACCTAAGGAGTGTTTAATTATGATTACCTCTGAGAAAGGGGATGGTGGGCAACTTTTAAAACTTTATATATGTCTGTATTGTTCAAAGTTGTTATAGAAACATGTATTACTTATAGATAAAAAACCAAAAAAAATTTTTTTAATAAAAATACTTCATTTTAGTATAGTGCTTTATAGCGGTGCTTCTCAAACTTTATTGTGCAAACAAACTGCCCAGAAATCTTGTTAAAATGCAGATTCTGATTCAGTAGGTTGGCAGTGGGGCCTAAGATTCTGCATTTTCAACAAGCTTCCTGGTGATATGGAGTCCATTAACCACACTTTGGGTTTACAGCAGTGGTCCTCAATCTTTTTGGCCCTAGTTTCACAGAAGGCAATTTTTTTCACAGACAGGGGATGAAACTGTTCCACCTCAGATCATCGGGCATTAGATTCTCATAAGGAGCGTGCAACCTACATTCCTCATGAGGGTAGTTCATAATAAGGTTTGTGCACCCCTCTGAGAATCTAATGCCACTGCTGATCTGACAGGATGCGAAGCTCAGGCGGTAATGCCAGTGATGGGGAGTGGCTGTAAATACAGATGAAGTTTCGCTGGCTTGCCTCCTCTCACCTCCTGCTGTGCCACTCAGTTCCTAACAGGCCACAGACCAGTACTGGTCAGTAGCCCAGGGGTTGGGGACCCCTGGTTTACAGAAAATAAAGCACATTCATATATATTATCTTATTTGTTCTCTGTCACAACTCTGGCAGATAGGGGTTCACTAATTCACTTATTCGACCATTAGGTACTACTATTAATATATATCAGGCACTTGGCATACAGATATGGTCAAATGGAGTGGGAAACCTACCACCCAACCAAACAAAAAAACGCACGTTAACCAACAAATAAATAATTATAAATAGTTATCAGAACTGAGCAGGAAGTAAAGAGGGTGCTGAAAAAGAACAACAGGAACCACTCCGAGAAGGCCTCTAAGAGGAGGTGACTTCAGCAGGGATGGGAAAGATGAGCCACTCAGTTTAGGGACAAGCTCTGGGCAGACACCAGGAAGCTCCTGCAGCTAGAGTGCAGGGAGGGAGGGAAGATCCCCAGATCAGGCCCGGAAGGCTGCGGCAAGAGGCCGATTTCAATTTAATTCTGGGGTAACCACTGAGGATTTAGGCAGAGAAGTGTCTGTTCTAGTATTTGCCTTAGGATCACGATGGCTGTAGTGTGGGAAATGAAACCTCTCCAGGGTCGCCTGGGAACTGGTATAGGGAGTCCCGGGCCATGCGGGGGCGCCAAGGAGTCAGGCCTGGTGTCCCTGGAGCTGCGCGGATCCACTTGCACATGGGTCCCTCTACGAATAACGAGCCTACTAGGGCACGTGCTTTTACTGCTGCACTGAGGACGTGAAATGCGCGCGGGCACGAGACTTTCTTCTTTTCCGCTCTTTCAGAGGGCCCGGGCTCCCATCTACGCTTTGCTGGTTACGTTGGCATGTTGGGCATTTCCCCCTCTCTGCCTCAGTCTCCCGACCTGTCAAAGAGGACGGTGGGCCAGCCATGGGTGACACGCCCGTGCGCCTCTCCAATAGTGCACCTCGGGCAAGCCGGGCGGCGGGCACAGCCTGGACAGTGCCGGCCTCGAGAGGCACACAGGGCTGGCTTTCCACCGGGGAAACTGAGGCAGTGGAGCGAGGAGCGGCGTCCTCGAAACTCCTCGTAAACTCCCAGCGCCTGTGTTGGGCCCATGCAGGCTACCCAGGCCGCCCGTCTCTGAGCGGAGGACCCCGCCCAGCGCTGCCAGGGGCGGGGCCGGGCTGAGGACCCGAGGCTGGAAGGGAGGTCGGAGCACCCAATTCGGTCCAGGACTCGCAGGGGGCGGCAGTGGCGGCGGCGAACTCCCGTGCAGTCCCAGTGCTAGAGCGTGGGACGGACTTGTGGGGCACCCCTCGGTGTTCTCCAGCCAGGCCTAGGGGCGGGAGGCCCAGCCACGCTGCCGGGTGCAGGCCTGCCCCTGGGCGCCCGCCCGCGCGCCGTCCCCGCCCCTCGGCCGCCCCCTCCGCCCCGGCGCGGGCTCGGGACGTGCAGAGCCGGCGAGCAAGCAGCGGGGACTGCGCCTGGCGCACTCACTTCCGCGTCCCGCCGCCCTCCGGCCCGCGCGCGCCGATCCGCCGCCGCCATCGGACAATGGGCCGCCAGCTCCAGCTGCCGTGAACTTCCTACCGCTGCTCGGCCGCCCGTGCGTCCCGGACGGCGCTCCCGCCAGGCGCTGGCCGGGATCGCAGCTCCGGGGAAGCAGCGGAGGACCCAGCGCCCGGAACGTACCTGCTCCTCAGCCGCCGCGCCTTTGCTCCGGCCCGACTCGCGGCCTCGGCGCCCTCCCGGCCGATTCAGCTTCACCCGGCCCAGTCGGCTGCTGCCTTGCTGTGAGTTTCCGTGTTTGGTTGCCTAAGGAGGATGTGATTTTACTTTTTTGCTGTTTTCTTTTTCCTTTTATAATTTGAAGAGGAGAAAAGAACTCCGCTGAGCAGGCCCGGGACAGCGAAGTGCCACCAGCTACCCCAACAAGGACGTCTCCAGGGGAAAGGGAGTTGGAAGCAAACTTGGTCCAGCTGGCGTTGAGGTCTCAACTTCGGCTGGACTCTTAGGTCCTGGGGTCATGCCCTTCACGCTAGGCAGGTGGAAGTCTTTACTTGTACTGGGCCAGACTTGAGCCCCGACCCTTCGCCAGCATCTCCCCGCTGCCCTCAACACACACACACACACACACACACGGTACCTGGGCTAGGCCCGGACACCTGTCTGCAGCATGGATAAGTATGACGACCTGGGCCTGGAGGCCAGTAAATTCATCGAGGACCTGAACATGTATGAGGCCTCCAAGGATGGGCTCTTCCGAGTGGACAAGGGTGCAGGCAACAACCCTGAGTTTGAGGAAACTCGCAGAGTGTTCGCCACCAAGATGGCCAAAATCCACCTCCAGCAGCAGCAGCAGCAGCTCCTGCAGGAGGAGACCCTGCCCAGGGGGAGCAGAGGCCCTGTCAATGGAGGGGGCCGCCTGGGCCCACAGGCCCGTCGGGAAGTTGTGGGCAGCAAGCTGACTGTGGATGGTGCTGCCAAGCCTCCTCTTGCTGCCTCGACAGGGGCACCTGGGGCAGTCACCACACTTGCCGCTGGGCAGCCCCCGTACCCACCGCAGGAGCAGAGATCCAGGCCATACCTGCATGGCACAAGGCATGGCAGCCAGGACTGTGGTTCCAGGGAGAGCCCGGCGACTTCTGAGATGTCTGCTTTCCACCAGCCAGGCCCCTGCGAGGATCCTTCCTGCCTCACTCACGGAGACTACTATGACAACCTCTCCTTGGCAAGCCCAAAGTGGGGTGACAAACCAGGAGTGTCCCCCAGCATCGGCCTGAGTGTAGGGAGTGTGTGGCCTAGCTCCCCAGGGAGCGACCCACCACTGCCCAAACCCTGCGGGGACCATCCGCTAAATCACCGACAGCTCTCCCTGAGCTCCAGCAGGTCTTCTGAGAGTAGCCTCGGTGGTCAGAATAGTGGCATTGGTGGCCGCAGCAGCGAGAAGCCAACAGGCCTTTGGTCCACTGCCTCGTCCCAGCGGGTGAGCCCTGGCCTGCTTTCCCCAAACTTGGAGAACGGAGCACCAGCTCTGGGGCCTGTTCAGCCCAGGACCCCTTCTGTGTCAGCACCCCTGGCCCTGAGCTGCCCCAGGCAAGGAGGTCTTCCAAGATCAAACTCGGGGCTGGGGAGTGAGGTTTCAGGTGTGATGTCCAAACCCAACGTGGACCCCCAACCCTGGTTCCAGGATGGGCCCAAATCTTACCTTTCCAGTTCTGCCCCGTCATCCTCGCCAGCTGGCCTGGACGGTTCACAGCAGGGTGCGGTCCCTGGGCTGGGGCCGAAGCCTGGCTGCATAGACCTTGACACTGGTCCCAAGCTCAGCCCCACCAGTCTTGTCCATCCAGTGATGTCCACCCTGCCTGAGTTATCTTGTAAAGAGGGTCCCCTGGGCTGGTCTTCTGATGGTAGCCTGGGACCTGTGCTCCTGGAGAGCCCTAGCTCCCCTAGGGTAAGGCTGCCCTGCCAGCCCCTCATCCCAGGTCCTGAGCTGAGACCCTCTGCTGCTGAGTTGAAATTAGAAGCCCTCACCCAGCGTCTGGAGCGAGAGATGGATGCTCACCCGAAGGCCGATTACTTTGGTGAGTGAGAGGCTGGTGGAGTTGCCCATGGTGGGGCGATGGGGTTCTTGAGATTGGGGAACATGCCGCCTACCAGGGATGCTGTAGGCTGTAGCTACCTCTCTCTGAGTGGCCTGTTTTTTTGTTTGTTTGTTTTGGGCTTCCTCTTTCAGCTGCTTTTTCTGATTCAGAAACTTGAAAGCATCCTGGGGCAGAAAGCAGACCTTGCAGCTGGGGTTACCCATGTGTGAAGGGTGCGGCAGGGTGGGATTGCTCATGACTGCTCTCAGAAAAGAGAAATGCTGTGGCTTTGGATTTCAAGGGTTTTGGGTGTGACTTTAGAGCCTCTTTCAGTGACAGGCTCATATAGGACTTGAGTGGGACCAGCTTTCTCAGGGGCAGGTACCCCTGAGCATTCAGTCTGTAGCTGGTTGGGCAGATCTGGTTGATCTGGCTGTTTGAGGGGCCAGTGATTGAGGCAGGGGCTCTTGACTGCCGTGTGTGTGTGTCTGTGTGTGTGTGTCTGTGTGTAGGTGGGTACTTGTGTGCAGCTGAGGCAGGTCAAACACTACCATGAAAGACTTGTAGAGCAGTGGTTCTTTTTTTTTTTGAGATGGAGTCTCGTTCTGTAGCCCAGGCTGGAGTGCAGTGGTGCAATCTCGGCCCACTGCAACCTCTGCCTCCCGGGTTCAAGCAATTCTCCTGCCTCAGCCTCTTGAGTAGCTAGGACTACAGGCACCCGCCACCACACCTGGCTAATTTTTTTTTTTTTTTTTTTTTTTAAGTAGAGACTGGGTTTCACTGCGCTAGCCAGGATGCTCTCAATCTCCTGACCTCGTGATCCTCCCGCCTTGGCCTCCCAAAGTGCTAGGATTACAGGCGTGAGCCACCGCACCTGGCCAGAGCAGTGGTTCTTAAGTGTAGTCCCTGGATCAGCAGCATCCCTTTGCCTGGAAACTGATTAGAAATGGAAATTCTTGGGCCCCACCTCAGACCTACTGAATCAGAAACTGTGGGATGGGACCCAGCAAACCGTGATCCTGCTGTGTGGTGAGATTTGAGCCCTGCTGCACCATGTGCCTCCTAACCCAGCCCACACCCAGGTAACAGCCAACAGCCAGGTTGCACCACAGCCGTGGCACAAACTATGATGGAAAATGTATCTTCCTGGTTTTACTCAAACTTGCGTGTTTTGTTTTATTCTCTTTTTTAAAACCACAAACTCTTGGAGACTGCTAGCTTCAACTTTTTTTCTTTGCACGGGGTTTAGTGGTAGCTGTATCTTTCTGTTGAGTAATGATTAGTTGTCTCATAAGAGAGCTAACTAGAAAGACAGCCTATTCGCAGAGAATCGGAGGGGTTTTTCTTTTTCATTTTTTAACTTTGGATATTTGACCCCCGTGTTCCCCATAGCCTGAGTCCTGCTGGGGTAGCAGCTCTGCCTAATGGAGGGCAGGGACAGGGAAGGCCCTGGGAGAGGAAGACAGCTGGCTTACTGCTGTCAGTTTACGCTTATTCTCTGTAAACGAGCAAGTGTCCCAAGGTCCTTTGAGGGACCAGGGTCTGAGGCACTGGGCTGCTGGATGTGTGCAACTTATGGTAGCATTGTGTTTTGCTTCTCACGAGAACCTCTTGGGAGCCAGTTCTCACCCCATACTCAGCAGGCTGAGGTCAGGGTAACTGTTTACGGCTTACTTTTTTTAAAGTTTTATTTATTTATTAATTTATTTGTTTATTTATTTATTTTGAGACAAGGTCTTGCCTTGTTGCCCAGGCTGGAGTGCAGTGCAGCCTAGACCTCCTGGACTCAAGGCATCTTCCTACCTCAGCCTCCTGAGTAGCTAGGACTACTTGGGAGGAAGCAGGGGAGGAAGGGGATGTGGAGGTTGGGGGGTCCTCTCTAGGTTGCCCAGGCTGTTCTCCTGGGCTCAAGTGACCTTCCTGCCTCAGCCTCCCAAAGTGCTGGGATTACAGGTGTGAGCCACTGTGCCCCGCCTACTGGTTTATTTTTTAAAGCACATGGCACCATCTTACTGTGAACTATCTTTTCTCCTCAGTACATTCCCACATTTGGGAGTAATAGTTAGCTGGAAATACTGTGGGTCTTTTAATTTAAACTTTTGTTTAGTTGTAAATTTCAAGCTCATTGGACAACACAAACAGCAGTTTTATTTATCTTGGGATGCAAGTTTATGCTGTGCATCAGAGCAGCGGTATTAGCTGATGCTACTCATCCATTCAGCATATATTAAAATTTACTGAGCACCTATCTTGAGGCCATGCTGTGTTCCAGGTCTTGGGGATACACAGTGAACAGGACGGACAGGAACCTCTGCCTCCCTGGAGCAGACAATGTAGTAGAAGGAGGCAGGGAGTGAATGAAGTAAATAAGCAAGTACTAGGGAGAGAATCAAAGTAGAGAAAGGGAATGGAGCCCTGGGGCTGGGGCTGGCAGAGAGATTTCCAGTTTTAAATTGGGTGATCAGGGAATGTCCCACCGAGAAGACGCATTTGAGCAAAGGCAGGCAGGAGACTGGACCATGTGTTTTCCCAGGGAAATGGTGTTCTTGGCAGAGCAGACAGCAAGCACAGAGTCCCTGTAGGCCTGGTCTGTGCTGGGCACTGTACTGAACACTTGATGCTGACTATTGAATTGACTGGTCACAGCATCCTCGGAAGCTGGTTCTGCCATTATGCCCATTTTACTGATGAGGAAACGGAAGCTCAGGGAGATTAAATTACTTACTGGCAGTGTCGCAGGTCATATTGGGTACTGGTGGGACTTGAACCTGACAGTTCAGTTCAGCCTCAGGGCCCATGTGTCTAACCAGCATTGCCAAACTGTCTCCCAAGCAGAGATTTGGAAGCCTATTTTATTTATTTCTTTTTATGTTTTTTTTAATTGAGATGAAATTCACATAATGTAAAATTAACCATTTTGAAGTGAACAATTTAGTGGTGTTTAATATTAATACATTCACAACGTTGTACAATGAACACCTCCATCCAGTTCCAAAATGTTTTCATCAACCCAAAAGGAAACCCCATACCCATAAAGCAGTTGCTCCCTGTTTCCCCCCATCCTCTCCCAGCTCCTGACAACAACCAATGTGCATTCTGTCCCTGTGGCATTACCTATTCTGGAATTTCATTGAGAAATGGAATCGTGTATTTTATTCGTTTTTTGTATAAACTTCACAGATAAGCAAGCACGCGCAGTGAAAATTGAGCCTCTTTGCCTGGTCTGTCTAGTCAAGTGTTCTGGGTGTAATGAGCATGTGTGTGTTTCTGCCAGCCCCAGTGGTGGCATGCCGTTCCACTACACAGCGTCTTGGCAGTGGCTCTACATCAGCATGTGTTCAGTTGGCTATACGTGGCTGCTGTGCAATGTGCCCAGGTCACCTAAGGTCACCTAAGCAGCCCTCACTGTTGGGCCTTTGGAATGTACCCATCTACAAGGGGCAGGCGTAGCTGCAAGATCAGCTCCCAGGAGTGGGACTGTGGGGCTGCGTGGTTTGTGTCCTTTAGGTGTGGCTTGGTTGCTTCCTGCAGAGCTCATGCCAGGGCTGAGCTGCCAGCTGTGTAGGAGAGGGTTTGCCCCACACCTGCTTTGGTGGCAGAGCTTCCATCTGCTCTTCTGCACCCTACCTTGGGGCAGAGGAGGAAGTCTTTCGGTCTGAGGATTGGCAGTCTTTGCCTGGCCCTGTGTGGGGACCTTGAAGAGACCACATGCTCCTCCAGACCACTCCTCCCTTGTTGGTAGCCCAAGGAGGCTGGACAGCTGAGGGGCTCACCCCCACAGATACTTTTCCCTCCCCTGCATCTGGTATTACTTGAAAGATTTTGTCTACCCAGCACGCTACATTTGTTAAATAATGGTTAGATTCTACTTCCAAATAGAAGAATGTTTAATGGTGCAGTGTGCTTGGCAGTGAGAATCAGAGTGACAGAACTCCCCATGAGAGGTGATGTCACTCAGGCCAAAAGCAAAGCAAAGTAGATGTTTGGGTTAGCCTGGGCCCCTTCCTAGGTTGAACCGAAGGTGTCCCTTTGGGTATTTGACTTTGTGGGAAGAGCTTGTGAATCCCCGTTGCCACCTTTGTAAGCCCTTAGAGTCTCAAGATGCCCAGTTTCCAGTTACTGATTAACTTGGCATGGGAACTCTCCTGGCACTTTCCATGGCTGGTCTTTGTGGGTTTAGTAAAATAGGATCCTACAGAGGTGTGTCTCTTTCCCTACTCTGCTGGGCCTACTTCCTCCTCCAGCCACCCTCCCCACCCCCTGCCCCCACGGCCTCTGCGTCCCTATGTCCATGTTGTTGGGTTTTTGGTCTTCTAGGCATTGCTCCTGGCCTGCACCACCTAGTGCAGTGTGGCTTCTGTTTTAGCACCACTGCTGACACTGCAAAGGTGGGGTGCAGGGGGCACCGTGCCTTTGTTAGTTGTGCCCCACCGTCTCCTCCATGCGATCCACTATCTTCCTCACACTTGTCCTCTTCTCCCTTTCTAAGGAAAAAGGACACAAGCCGGGTGTGGTGGCTCACACCTGTAATCCCAGTGACTCAAGAGACTGAGGCAGGAGAATTGCTTGAGCCCAGGAGTTTAAGACCAGCCTGGGCAACACAGTGAGACCCCATCTCTACAAAAAAAAACACAAAAATTAGCCAGGCAAAGTGGTGCACACCTGTAGTCCCAGCTACTTGGGAGGCTGAGGTGGGAAGATTGCTTGAGCCCAGGAGATTGAGGCTACAGTGAGCTATGATCGTGCCACTGTACTCCAGCCTGGGTGACAGAGCGAGACCCTGTCTCAAAACAAAAACAAAAACAAAAAACCCCACAAATAAACCACTTGTCATAGGCTGGGTTTCCTGGGAAGCTGACTGAGGCAGAGTTGACCATACAAGGGCTTATTAAAAGGTGCTTTTGAGGTCTCCACCTGTGGAAGATGGAGAAGGAATCAGGAGTGGGTAGAGGAGAGCTGAGCTGCTGGGACCTGACCCCGCAGGGAGCCTGGGAGCTGGAAAAGTCCTTTAGGGTCATCCTAGTTGGCCTGACATGGCCTGGCCTTCACACTCCCTCGTGGATCAGCTGTTGGCTGTGGGCTGCCCAGGAAGATGGTGACTTTGGGCGAGGTAGCTCTGTGCAGCTGGGACAGTCTCTCCAGGGGCTGACAGAAGGGCAACCTGCCTGCCGCACCCCAGCAGCTGCGCCCTCCCCTGTCCTCTCCTTCATCGAAGGGCCTTTGCAGCATTCCCACAGCGCCCCCTTCTCGGGACAGGTAGGAGCGGGTGACTTGGGCATTACGGTTCTAGTAGTAGTTACTGTGTGTCAAGTGCCAGTGGTGTGCTGGGCACTGGGGTTCAGTGCTTTGTGGGCCTTGTTGGCATTTAACCTGCACGTTTAGTTTTGATGTAGGCACCATTCTCTGTTTACAGTTGAGAAACTGAGGCCAGAGAGGTTAAGTGACTTGCTCAAGACCACGTGGGTACAAGTAGTGGTGCTCCCACACCAGTCGGGATTTTCCTTCTGCTCTGACCACTTGCATGGTGGGACTAGGTGGTCTCTCACGTCTGAGTGGATGCCTTCTATTGCGCCTCCAGATTCACTCTCCACCCAAGTATTATAGGGAGCATTTGTGGGCTCCTTGCATTTTCCATGCCTCCTTCCCCCACATTTCAGACTGTGAACTTTTTTTTTTTTTTTTTTTTTTTTTTTTTGAGACAGAGTCTCACTCTGTCGCCCAGGATGGAGTGCAGTGGCGCGATCTTGGCTCACTGCAAGCTCCGCCTCCCAGGTTCAAGCCATTCTCCTGCCTCAGCCTCCTGGTAGCTGGGACTGCAGGCGCCTGCCACCACGCCCGGCTAATTTTTTATATATATGTTTTTGGTAGAGATGAGGTTTCACCGTGTTAGCCAGGATGATCTCGATCTCCTGACCTCATGATCCACCCTCCTTGGCCTCCCAAGGTGCTGGGATTACAGGCGTGAGCCGCTGTGCCCGGCCTGGGCTGTGGACTTTTGTGTCCCCTGGACCTGAAGCCCCTGTGCTCACCCTCCCTGCTGTGGGTGGGCCTGGTGATCCGTCACTGCTAAAGCTAACCAGGAGAGAGCCACATTCTGCTCACTTGGGGAGAAGGCTCTGCCAGACTTCGTTAGGACCAGAGGGGTGGGAAAGGCAAGAATAAGCAGGTTCCAGGGTCTCCTGTACCCAGGAAGTGGATGGACAGGGCTGCTCCTCACCAGCATGGAGAGAGGAAAGGTTGGCGTTGTGTTTGGTTTTTCTGTCCTTGGTGGATGTCCTTTCAGCAGTATCCTAACCCAGAAAACTGCAGTGGCAGACCCCCCTTAGCCTGGGAGCCTGAAAACAGGTGTGACTCCTCCTGAGAATGGCCCTGCCCTGACCAGGGTCAGGGAGCCTGTCTTACCTGATTTTACTTTCCTAGCAATGCACAGGGTTAAACGAACAGTCCAAGCAAGGAACATGTGGATGTCCTATCTACGTACCTACATGTCCTATTTGCATGACTACAGATGTCCTATCTGCATGTCTACATGACTACAGATGCCCTTCCATCTGACAGTCTGTTGCACACTGAGCTGCTCCTCGTCTTCATGACTTTTCTTTTTTTTTAATTGAGACAGAGTCTCACTCCATCATCCAGGCTGGAGCGCAGTGGTGCGATCTTGGCTCACTGCAGCCACCGCCTCCCCGGGTTCAAGTGATTCTCCTGCCTCAGCCTCCTGAACAGCTGGGATTACAGGTGCACACCACCGTGCCCGGCTAATTTTTGTATTTTCAGTAGAGACGGGGTTTCGCCATGATGGCTGGGTGGGTTTTGAGCTCTTGACCTCACGTGGTCCACCCGCCTTGGCCTCCCAAAGTGCTGGGATTACAGGCGTGAGCCACTGTACCTGGCCCTTCATGACTTTTTAATTACTGTTTATCAGACTTTATTAGCAATAGTTGCTTGAAACATGGTGCTTACTTCTAGCCTAGATTTAAAAATCGAGCATTTTTCACATAAAAAGAAACAACATGGGCTAGTCTTGTAATAAAGCAGCCCCACGAGAATTCCAGGACAGAGGTCTGTCTGTGTTCCCCAGAGGCACTGGCTAACCAGCCTCCTCTCGTATCGGGCATTTCATTAAACCCAAACCAACTGCTGAAGTGGAAGAAAGTGACAGAAGCTCAACAGCCATGTGCCTCTGTCTGAGTGACTGGCATGACTAGATGTGATGACCTGGGGACTGCCACCAGAATGCCTTTTGGAGATGTGCCGTAATTTGAACCAGCTGAATCCAGGTTTCCATTGACATGGAAGTAAATTTCTGATACTGCTGGTAACATTTGTCAGTGACATTCAAGACTCCAATCTCTCTGGCCCTGCAGATGCACACCCTGGGATATGGGGATGCCCAGTCCTTTAGACATTGGGCAGCCTGTGTGCATTCTTTTAAAAAATTGAGGCAGAGTCTCACCATATTGCTTAGGCTGGTTTTGAACTCCCAGCCTCAAGTGATCTCCCACCTCAGCCTCCCAAAGTGCTAGGATTACAGTCATGAGCCACCGGGCCCAGCCCATGCATTTTTTAATGGACCAGGCAATCTTCCTAAGTCAGGAAGGCATGTATTCTTAACCTTTTATTGATGTATAATGTACACATATTGGCCGGGCGTGGTGGCTCACGCTTGTAATCCCAGCACTTTGGGAGGCCGAGGCGGGCGGATCACGAGGTCAGGAGATCGAGACCACGATGAAACCCTGTCTCTACTAAAAATACAAAAAATTAGCCGGGCGTGGTGGCGGGCGCCTGTAGTCCCAGCTACTCGGAGAGGCTGAGGCAGGAGAATGGCGTGAACCTGGGAGGCGGAGCTTGCAGTGAGCCGAGATTGTGCCACTGCACTCCAGCCTGGGCGACAGAGCGAGACTCCGTCTCAAAAACAAAAAAAAAAAAAAAAAAGTACACATATCATAGATGTTCACAAAGTGGAACCCATCTGCGTAGCCAACACCCAGATCAAGACAGAACATGATCATCACCCAGGAAGCTCCTTGTGCCCCCCTGTACAGTCACCACCAGTGTCCAAGAATCAGCTGTCTGATTTCTGATAGCAAAAATGAGCTTTTAAACAAACATGTGATTTGATGTAACTTTTAAAAACTTGAAAAATGTAAAAACACATTATGGCATGTTTGGGGTTGGATGAACGGAGATCGTGTGGCTGACCTGGGTGAAGCTTGGGCTGGAGACAGCAAGGAGTTGGTGCCATCTGTCCAGGGCCACCTCCACTGTATGTCCTCCTGGGCTGGAAGCTCGCCCTGTAACAGCGGTGACTCCTGTGTGATCAGTGGTCAAGGACTGGATACCATCTCGGTCCTCTGTGTTCTCTGAAGGGATGTGACTGCAGCATGTGCCTCAGCCCCGTCCCTGCATGCCATCTCTCTCCACAGCACATCTCTTCAGAGTTTTCCAGGGGTAGAGGTGAGGAAGCTCTCAAACTTCATTTAGATAGGTTCATCTTTTTGCTCAATCAGCAGATCAATGATGCATACGTGTCAGGTCACACTGTGTCCTCAGCACTGGGTTGAGTGCTGTGGGGAAGGACAGCCAGTGCGATGGATTCACACTCCTCTCACTGTGACCTTGGAGACCCTCGCTCTGGCCCACCCCTCCTGTGCCTCACCTTGCTCCTTCTTCCCTATCATCCCAGCCTTGTTTTCTCTGAACCTGTTGAGGTCCTTGCCTTGGCGGCTCCCAACAGATGTCCTTCTGGCCAGTGCTGTGCTGCCAATGCCACCAATCCCTTCCAAGCAGGCTGATCTGCTGGGAGCCGTAGCCCTGGCACGTCCCGACATGGATTCCCACAGCGTCTGCCTGTCCCGTCACGCTTTCTCTCTGGGGTCCTCCCTCCTTGGTATGGTATGTTTCTGCTGTGTTTTGTGACCAGGAAAGAATGTCTTGTTTCTTCCATCCAGCCCTCCTGCTCTTTCCATTAACGGTCCAGAACATGAAACGGATATTGTGACACGATCATTCTTGCCAGGGGTTTTAAAAAGTTACGTTTCTTTACATCTGTTGATTTGTGACTGTCACATAGGAGACAGAACTGTGCAAGAAAGACACATATTTGGGAGTCAGGAAATCAGGTCTTCTGGGCCTGATCCCACCAGCAGCTCAGGGTGTGATGTTGGGCAAGTCCCTCTAGCTCTGTGGAGCCAAGATGACCTCTCAGGGTCCTTCCCGGCCCAAAGTCCTGTGACAGTGGCATTGGGTATAATTAGATGCCTGGATTTCAGCTAACCAAGTAACAGGGACTGGGCAGCATTATTGTTGGCAGTGGCAGAGAGCCTGGAAAGGCAGAGGCCAAGCGGCCTGGCCTCCCAGCCCCGTTCCAGACCTCTACAGAATTAAAAAACAATTTTTTTATTTTTAGTTATGGTTACATTTGCAATTGTAAGTGGTAATCATTTTTACTTTAGATATTCTGGAAAACACATACAATTAAAGAAGAAACATGAATCACTGATGTACCTTCCATTCTTAGAATACTCAGTGTTAAGATTGTCTGCAGAAAGTATCCAGTACAAAGTAGTGGCTGAGCCCACTGGTGATACAGAATGTATCAGGCACTGTGATTCTTGGATCTCTGGCCAAATGTAGAATCATTTACTGAGCTAAAGTCCAATTTGCTTGGAAGAGTGCATCTAATTAAAATGAGATTAGAAAGGACGAAAGGTGTCCTTTAGGAAACAACCACACGTGGCAAGCCACTGGTATGAGGATGATCACCAACCCTGCAGGCCTTTTGAGGCGCTCATTCCAATTAAACTTGTCATCCTTAGTGCAGGGGGCAGCTGGGAGCTCTGTTCTGTGGCACTCAGTGTCCTTGTTTGAACTGGCATGACCCGGTCCTGTCCGTGTGCTCCTGTGGCGCCCTGCACGTTGCTGGGTCTCAGCCCTGATCGTTTGTCATAGGATAGTGGCCTCAGGCCCAGCAGTGTCTGGGCCAGTCTCCCTTCTTTGTCCCAGTGCCCCACATGCCGTGGGCTCCGTGGATGCCTGTTGAAGGAGCGGAGGGACTTCCATTAGTCCGTGAAGGTGGAATAAGGGATTTTTAGCTGGGGTTATGGCTCTGAGACAGTTCTACTAAAATTTGTCTAGCAGTTTCTCTCTGCCAGACACTTTCCTAAGCACTTCTTATGCTTTTCTCACCTGTAGTAAGTTGTTCAATCCTCCCAACAACCCTACTTTATTATCCCCATTTCACAGATGGGGAAACTGAGCTACACAGAAGTTAAGTGGCCTGCCTAGTACTTTTATGACGTATCTTTGCTGAGTCCAGCTGCTGAGTTGGAGATTTTGACCACTGTGTTGTGCTGCCTCTTAGCTCTTGGAAGTTTCTCCGTTCTAACAAAGAAGAAACTTCAGGGGCTACTGTGGCTAGGGTAGGTCAAGGCTGAGGTCTTTTTGTACTCTGGTGGAGCCAGGGCCATTCCAGGAGCAAGAAAGAAGGCAGAGTGTGGAGGCGTGCCTGAGCTGACTGGAGGAGTTGGGTCCCACTCTTGCAATGAGAGGCTGTCTCCAGCTTTCTCTTCTGTCCAGGAGCCTGTGCCTGCACAAGTGCCTCCCTGCAGGGCAGTGGACAGAGCCCCAGAGGCTCGGAGGCACATGGGCTGCGTTGTGTTCCTCTGAAGGGGTGTGGGTTAGGGCAAGTGGACCATGTCCTCAGGGGTGCTTGTGTGACATCCCCAAGTGCTGCAGGCATAGATAGGGGTGTGCCAGCCCATACTTCCCTTGGGCATGAGCAAGATGCCTTGTCTGGGGGTCAGGAGCAACCCCAGGCTGTGTGCAGAGGTGCTTGAACCAAATTTTGTTTTGTTTTTTGTTTTTGAGGCAGAGTCTCACTCTGTTGCCCAGGCTGGAGTGCAGTGGCAATATCTCAGCTCACTGCAACCTTGCTTCCCAGTTTCAAGCAATTCTCATGCCTTAGCTTCCCAAGTACCTGGGATTACAGGCACACTCCACCTTGGCCAGCTAATTTCTGTATTTTTAGTGGAGATGGGGTTTCGCCATGTTGGCCAGGCTGGTCTCGAACTCCTGACCTCAAGTGATCCACCCGCCTTGGCCTCCCAAAGTGCTGGGATTACAGGTGTGAGCCACCATGCCTGGCCTATAACCAAATTTTGGATGACACCGTCTTTAGAGTCCATCCAGCAAACTGAACAGAAACCTTGTCCTAAAACAAAACAGGTCACCAAAATTTCCAAGGCATGGCAACGCAGGGTAGCACTTGCCAGCAAATATTTATATCCACTCCAGTTTTTGTTTTCCATTTTTCCCCTTACAGGGAAACCAGCTGGACACAGGGTCTCAGGGTCACACTGGAAGGCAGGAGACTTTCTGCTTGAGGGTTTCAAAGGGAGTTCTTAGGATCCACAGCCAGGTTATTTTTAAGTTTTGAGAGCTATGAGTTTAAACTTGGCCAAGTTCCTTCCTCATCTTTCTTGTTGTGTGACTGTCGCTGTGTCCCTGGGGAGTGAGGATGGGTTACTCCTGGTTACTGAAAGCTGGTCGGGAGCATCTCAGGGGTCTCTACCTCCCTCCCCACAAACATGTTTTGTAGCACACAAAAAGTTCTGGAAGCCTGCCATGATGCTGTCATTCCAGGGAGGGAGTTTGCATTTAGCATGAGTCCGCCCTGCAGCTAGTTCTGGAAGGATAGTGACTGAGGTACTTAGAGGAGCTAGTGGATAAGGCACCCCTCTTAGCAGGCAGGCTCCAAGTCAGGGGGTGAGCACATATTCCAGCAGGCCCAGGCTGGCCAGCATGTGACGGTCATTTCAGGTGGTAAAGCAGGAGCAGATTTGCTTTTTGTGCCCGAAACCCCTTCTGACAATAACAGTAGCTTCCCTTTTCCCCTGCACCTCCCTGTCAGCTGGGTTGATGGATTTCCTTTCAGCAGGGTGGAACCAAGTTGTGGCCACGTTTGCTCGCGTGATGGTCAGGGCTGGCCCTGAGGTTTTGCGTCTGCCAAAATGTCGCCTGTTCCCTCCCCTCCCGCTACCTCAGTTTGCATTCCTTCTTGATGATGCAGAGAGGTAGTAAATTTAGAAAGAAATGGAATTGGGGGCAGCTCAGCTGCTGGCCATGGCTAGGTTCCAGGGCATTTGCTGACAGTTACCTTTACATTAAATGCGGGCAGCAAGGATTGCATTGCAGGCCTGATTGTGCTGCTTTCTGGCTGTAAGCTTGACTTTTCTGCTTCACTTTTCTGCTCTCAGTTTCTTCATCTTATGGAGACTAGAGGTCCTGTGCTGCTTATAATTCTGTTTCCTTTCCCTTGCTTTGAGCCTCAGAGCCAGTTTTAGATTCAGGGCTGTTGGCTTGGAGAAGACTCTTGGCTCTGGGGGTGACAGTGGTTTAGGGAGAACTTGCTTCGGACACCTCGTGTATGGGCAGGGGCATCCCAGGCATGTACATTGGTTGAACTTGGAAGCTTTCCCTCATTTACTTACAGAGAAGCCCACTGACGGAGTGAAGAAGCCTGAGATGGGGAGGGTGTGAAAAATGTGTACAATGACAAAGTTTGTTTAGAAGCAAGTGAGGCCCTGTCTCTAAGAAGTAAGGGGAATGATGCTGGGCACGTGGCTCACACCAGTAATCTCAACACTTTTGGAGGCCGAGGCGGGCGGATCACTTGAGGTCAAGAGTTTGAGACCAGCCTGGCTAACACAGTAAAACCCTGTCTGTACTAAAAATGCAAAAATTAGCTGTGTGTGGTGGCGCATGCCTGTGGTCCCAGCTACTCGAGAGGCTGAGGCAGGAGAATCGCTTGAACCTGGGAGGCGGAGGTTGCAGTGAGCCAAGATTGTGTCATTGCACTCCAGCATGGGCAACAGAGCGAGACTTGGTATCAAAAAAAAAAAAAAAAAAAAAAAGAATGAAGAAATAAAACCAAACACTGAATTAACGGTAAGGTTCAAAATAGAAAGCCCAAGACCTGGTCTGTAGAAGTTACTCATGAGATATTTGTTGAATGAATGAATCATGGTGTGTATTTATAATATTACTCAATCAGAATAAAAAAGGGAAATATTTTGGTGACAATGCTACTGTTTGCTCAGCAGTAGTGGCTAAGAAACAGTGGATGCTACATAGGTATTTTCTCCGTAACTTGTGCCTGGTGGTAGCTGTGCCAATTTTCACCAGACCTTGATTACCTGTTAGAGTTTTGAAGGGAGAGCTTATCTGGTGACGACTTGGGTGACGTTGCTTGTGGGAGGAGGGCCAAACATGGAATGGAAGTTGAGTGTTAGAAGTGCTGGACCTCCAGATTCAGTGAACTTGGAGAAGCCCTGTCCCTTTCGGTAAACTTGAGACTTGACTACATTCTGAGGTTGAGGGAATTTCAGTCGGTCAGCATATAACCTGGGGGAGCCTCTTGATGTTCTCTTCTTTTTTTTTTTTTTAATTCGTAGGTGTGATCATAGTACACTACAGCCTCAAGCTCTTGGGCTCAAGCAGTCCTCTTGCCTCAGCCTCCCAGGTAGCTGGGATACAGGCGTGTGCCACCACGCCTGGCTCTGAATGGTTCCTGGGTTTCCTTGGTGGGTGGAGCTCCAGATTCCTGAACCTGGAGTTGTGGGCATGAACCCCAAGTGGGTCACTGGCTTTCCTGCGGGGTTCCACAGCCCTCACCCCTGCCCCAGACCTATCTTTGCATTACCACATCCAGAAAAAATAGTTCCAAGCCAGGATAACTCATTCATTCAACAGCTATTATTGAGTACCTACTATGTGCAAGGGACTGAATTAGGACTACTAGGGCTTCCTTTTGTCACAAACAGGTATTGCTTAGTTCCTCCTGCTGTATCTGAGCTCCTTGGTAGTGGGGTTTTTGTCTGTTTTGTTCACTGTTGTATCCCCAGGGCCCAAGGCAGTGCCTGGCACACAGCAGGTACCCAATGGAAACTTATTGAATGAGGCTGGGTGCGGTGGCCCATGCCTGTAATCCCAGCACTTTGGGAGGCCGAGGTGGGCAGATCTCAAGGTCAGGAGATTGAAACCAGCTTGACCAACATGACGAAACCCCATCTCTACTAAAACTATAAAAATTAGCCAGGCGTGGTGGTGCGCGCCTGTAATCCCAGCTACTTGGGAGGCTGAGGCAGGAGAATCACTTGAACCCGGGAGGCAGAGCTTGCAGTGTGCCACTGCACTCCAGCCTGGGCAACAGAGCAAGACTCTGTCTCGAGAAAAAAAAGACTTCTCGAATAAATATGTGTACACTCTGGCCAAATGTGGAGAGCAGATATTCCCTGACTTCCTCCTGAGTGTCAGTGCCTTTAGCTGGGACACACATTCTGGCATCAATCCATACCCTACACTGATGTGCTAGGGAGGCAGGGGCACTGGGCTGCTGTCCACATCCCTCACCCTAACCAGAGTTACTCAGATGAGTGCTCTCATGTGGGTAGGAGATGCCTTTGGTAGCTGAGGACTAGAGGGGCCAGAAAGGGTTGGGATACACGCTTTGTCTGGACAGAAACTTACAGAGTTCCAAGGACCAGCTCACCAAAGGCCTGCGCAGGTTTGGCAGGGAGCAGGGAGACATGCCGGCAGGCATGCGTGGTGCCTTTGATTTGATGAGCTGTTGGTGGGAATGAAAAGTCTAATAAGCACGTGGGCTTTGGATCTGCCACCCCCCAGCTCTGCCAACAGCTGTTGAGACCTTGCGCATGTTGTTCAGCAGCCCTGTGCCTCAGTTTCCCCATCAGTAAAATGTGCATATGGTTGTGAGGACTGAATTAGCTAATGTCTGATCTAAGTTGTCCAGTACAGGAGACTGGCCACGTGCAACTGTGAAGTACTTCAAAAGGTGGCTTTTCTGAACTGAGATGTGCTTTTGAAGCACATCTGGATTTTGAAGAATTGGTATGGAGAAAAGAGTGGCTCATTAATCTTTTTCATATTGATTCTATGTTGAAATGAGACTTTTGGATATATTGGCCTAAGTAAAACATTAAAATTAGTTTCACCTATTTTTACCTCCTAAGTATGGGTACTTGAAAATGTAAAATCGCACGTGGCTTGCATATTTTTCTGCTGGGCAGGGCTGTGCCTTACAAAGCACTTAGAACAGGCTGTGACACAGCCTGTGTGGTTTGCTGTATACATTCTCTTGCTTTGTCATTTTCTCAAAAGCATGAAAGCCTCTTTACCTTGTCCCATCTGAAAGCCAAGCCCAATCAATTTGTTCAGAACCACAAATGCTTAAACAAAAAGATCATCATTTGTTCAAGGGAGGCTGATTTTGTGATTGCCAACCACCAAGTGAGCCCACTGAGGCCAAATGCCTGATGCAGGGGATGGCAGGCTGCTCCCATGCAGCCTTAGAACGAATCCGTTCCCACTTGAAGCAGGGGCGCTCTGGGGTCCGAAGCTGCTGTGTGCACAGGGCTCGATGGAGCAGGTGGTCGCTGCAGCTGAGCCAATTTTCCAGCGCCTTAAAAAATACACTCAGTTCAGCAAGTACAGGCAGAAAGCCCAAAGAGATGGCCCATCCCCTTGAGGGAGGTAGAGAAGTGAACGATGGTGTTTCCTGTCCCAAGAGGTGGGAGGAAGGCTGTTTGGGATTCGGCTCATCAGGGGCCACAGGCTACGGGGATGCCTGTGTCCTGTCCCTCTGTCTAGGCTCTGGAGCCCTGTCCTGGGTATGGGCCTCCCAATAGGCCTGTGGCCAATGCAGGGGCAGGCTGGGAGGTGGCTTTCCAGGCAGCTTGCAAAGGCCCGTTTGTCTGAGGCTTGTCCTGACATCACTGAGGCTTTGCTTGCAGGTGGCAGGGACTTACACAGAGGCTCTTTGTTGGCCGGCCACAGAGGTCAGTTAGAAGCCGTGAATGGACTGGAGCTGGCAGCCCCTCCTCTGCCCATAGCACACAGCTGCCACCTCTCTGGGTTGCCCATGCCTGACGGTGGGTGTGTGAGGTGTGGGGAGAGGCATTTCTGCCCAAATTTATAGCCAGAGAGCAGAGGAAGTGAAGTTGGTGGGGGCCAGTGAGGAGGGCAGGGAGGAAGAAAAGAGGTAGTGTTGAGGAAGCTAGCATGGCTTCTGCCCAGCTCTGTCATGGTTTGCAGGCACGTGCTCTCTCTCTCTCTTTCAAGACAGATTCTCACTGTATACCCAGGCTAGAGTGCAGTGGCGCCATCTTAGCTCACTGTAGCCTTGGCCTCCTGGGCTCAAGCAATCCTCCCATCCCAGCCCCCTGAATAAGTGGGACCACAGGTGTGCACAACCATGCCTGGCTAATTTTTTAATTTTTGTAGAGGCAGGGTCTCGCTGTGTTGCCCAGGCTGGTCTTGAACTCCCGGGCTCAAGTGATCCTCCCACCTCGGCCTCCCAAAGTGCTGGGATAACAGGTGTGAGCCACTGTGCCAGGCCGTTTGCAGGCTATCTGATGTCTGCATTTGATACTTGGGGTCAGGCTCAATGCCTGGAAGTCACTTAGTGTCATTCTGTTGTGCTGTATTACTTTAAGCAGTCACAAGCCCTCCCACACTCTCACTTCTTGATAGGAGGAGTGTCTAGGAATTGTTTTCAAAATGCTGTATTTGCATACAGAGAAATGTGTAGTTCAGTGAGTTTTGACAGATGCATGCACCTGTGTGACCCACGTTCCTATCAAGATATAGAATAGTTCCATCCCCAGAAAGTTCCCTCATGCTTCTTTCCAGTTAGTGCTCACCTCCAGGCAACTGCAATTCTGATTTTTAAAAATCATTTATTAGTTTTGCCCATTCTAAGATGTAATATAAATGGATTCATATAGTATTTATATACAGTTGATCCTCATTATCCACAGATTCTGTATTTGTGAATCAGCTTACTTGCTAAAATTTATTTGTAACCCCAAAATTAATACTCACAGCTCTTTTGTGATCATTCACAGATATAACAGAGTGCTGAAAAGTTTGAGTCCCCTGACGCCTGTCTTCCCAGCTGAAGTCGAACAAGGCAACACTCCGCCTTCTTGTTTCAGCTCATACAGTAAACAGGTGTCCTTTTCATGGTCTATTTAGTGCCATGGTTTTTGCATTTTTGTGGTTTTTGTTGATGATTTTGCTGTTTCAAATGGCCCCCAGGCATAGTGCTGGAGTGCTTTCTAGTGTTCCTAAGAGCAAGAGGGCTGTGATGTGCTTTACAATGAGAATATGTATGAGAGAAGCTTTGTTCAGGCACGAGCTACAGGGCTGTTGGCTGAGGGTTCGATGTTAATGAATCAACAATATATGCTAAGGAAGGTGTCTCTAAATAGAAACACACATAAAACAAGGTCATATATTAATCAGTTGATGAAAGTGTTGTGATCAGAAGTTTTCAGAAACCTAACCCTGTCTTTCTGCCAGAAGCAGTGGTTCAGTATTGACTGATTCAGTATTCTTGCCAATTTTATAGAACATAACTATTACAAATAATGAGAATCAACTATAGTACTCCTTTGTCTGGCTTATTTCACTCAGATAATATCTGTGAAATTCAGCTATGCTGTTGCATTATCAATTGGGCTTTTTGCATTATCAGTTGTGCTTTTGTTTTACTGCTGAGTAATATTACATTGTATGGATACATCACAAGTTTTGTTTTTCCATTTCCCTGTTGAGGTTTTTTTTTTCATTTTTGGCTATTATGAATAAGTCTTTTAGGATTGTTTGTGTGTAAATCTTTGGGTTTTTTTGTTGTTTGTTTTTTTCTTTTGTAAATGTGGGATCTCGCTATGTTGTCCAGGTTGGCTTTGAACTCCTGGCTTCAAGTGATTCTCCTGCCTTGGCCTCCTAAAGTGCTGGAATTATAGGCATGAGTCACTGCACCTTATATGTACAAGTCTTTGTATAGACACAGGCTTTTGTTTCTCTTGGGTAAATACCTAGGAATAGAATTGCTGGATCATGGAGTAGGTGTATGTATAACTTTTTTAGCAACTGCCAAAAACTTTTCCCAAGTGGCCGTGCCACTTAGCATTCCCACAGCAGTGTGAAAGTTCCTCTGATTCTCCAGCTGTTTTTAGAATTTCTTGGGGGCCCTGCTTTACTTGTTGCTTTCTAAGCCACCTGTTCTCTGAGCTGGCAACACTTGGCTGATACCCTTCCAATTTCCTTTGTTAAAATATTATCTTCACAAGATATTTTATTCCTTTCTTGATAGTGATGGGCTGTGGGCCCATCACTATTTTACTTTGCTTCTTTGCTCTCTTAAGAGTTTGATTTAAAAAACATTTTTTTGTTTTTGCTTTTACCAGTTTTCTCTAGTACAGAAATCCTCTTAGGCATGGCACAGTGGCTCACGCCTGTCATCCCAGCACTTTGGGAGGCCGAGGCGGGTGGATCACGAGGTCAGGAGATCGAGACCATCCTGGCTAACACGGTGAAACCCCGCCTCTACAAAAAATATAAAAAATTAGCCAGGCGTGGTGGCGGGCACTTGTAGTAAAAAAAAAAAAAAAAAAAGAAAGAAATCCTCTGCCTGGGCGCTGTGTCTCACACACTTGGTAATCCCAGCACTTTGGGAGCTGAGGCAGGGGGATTGCTTGAGCTCAGAGATTCAAGACCAGCCTGGGCAACATGGTGAAACTTTGTCTCTACGAAAAATACAAAAATTAGCTGGGCGTGGTGGTGCCTGCCTATAGTTCCAGGTACTGGGGAGGCTGAGGTGGGAGGATCATATGAGCCCAGGAGGTCAAAGCTGCAGTGAGCCATGATCATACCACTGCATTCCAGCCTGGGCAACAGAATGAGGCCCTGTCTCAAAAAAAGTAATAATAATAATAAAATAAAAAATAAATTCCTGTTCTTTTTTTTTTTTTTTTGCCATTTTTTAAACCTTAAACACAGCTAACTGTAGAAAAGTCAGAAAGTATAGAAAAAAATTGGAAAGGTCACCCATCATCCTACTCTAGGGATAATCACTGTTAGGACAGACTTTTTTTCTTTTACACATAGATATTTAATTTTAAAGAATTCGAGTGAACTAAAATTAACTTTGTTGTAGATTTGGGGACTTTAGTGAAAGTTGGGCCAATAGAGGATGTCGGGGAGTCAGAACTTCCCCTCTTCCCTCTTGGGGTCCTGGTGGGGTCTGAAAACTAAATTGACATAGATAAATAGAAGAGCATACACATTTAATAAAAGTTCTATGTGACACGGGAGCCCTCATAAACAAATGAAGACCCAAACCAGTGGCAAAACGTACATGTTTTTATATGAGGTTGAACAAAGAGAGGTATTTGTGGGGAAGTAACCAAATTATGTGGGGAGGCTAAAGGAAAGTAAGCCTTATTTTAACAAGGTCTGTTTGTACAGAATTTTCTCTGCTATTACTGTCCATTAAAGAGTGTTTCTTTTCTCCTGGTACAGGGAGGGCACCTTTTATTTTATTTTATTTTTTATTTATATGGATTTAGGGGGGAGAAGTGCACTTTTGTTACGTGGATCTATTGTCTACTGGTGAAATCTGGGTTTTAGTGTAACCGTCACCTGAACAGTGTAAATTGTATCCACTAAGTAATTTCTGGCTGGGCAGTAATCCCAGCACTTTGGGAGGCTGAGGGGAGTGGGGATATCTTGAGCCTGGGAAGTTGAGGCTGCCTGGGCAACATGGCAAAACCCCATCTCTACTAAAAATACAAAAAATTCAGGCCGGGCGCGGTGGCTCACGCTTGTAATCCCAGCACTTTGGGAGGCCGAGGCGGGCGGATCACGAGGTCAGGAGATCAAGACCACGGTGAAACCCCGTCTCTACTAAAAATACAAAAAATTAGCCGGGCGTGGTGGCGGGCGCCTGTAGTCCCAGCTACTCGGGAGGCTGAGGCAGGAGAATGGCGTGAACCCGGGAGGCGGAGCTTGCAGTGAGCCGAGATCGCGCCACTGCACTCCAGCCTGGGCGACAGATGAGACTCCGTCTCAAAAAAAAAAAAAAAAAAAAAAAAAAACGAAAAATTAGCCGGGCAAGGTGATGTGTGCCTGTGGTCCCAGCTACTTTGGAGGCTGAGGTGGGAGGACTGCCTGAGACTGGGAAGTTGAGGCTGCAGTGATCCATAGTTATGCCAGTGTACTCCAACCTGGGTAGGTTGACAACTTGTCTCAAAAAAACAAACAAACAAAAAAAAGTAATTTCTCATCCCTCACTCCCCGCCCACCCTCCTCCCCTTCCCTTCTAAGCCTCCAATGTCTGTCATTCCACACTGTATGTCCATAGGGAAGGGGCACCTTTTACATGGGAGTTTTCATCTCCTGAAGATGAAAATGGCCTTCTTGCATCTGCTGTTTTTCAAGTGTCTTTAGCTTGATATAATCCTATGTCAAAGTGGCATATTTTGGGGTGGCATCTTCTGCCAGCCTTCAGGGGCCTCTAGGGATTAAAAACAGGGTTCAGAAGCCAGCATATGAAAGATTTTCCCTTTCTGCTACTTGTTGGCAATGCTGCTTCCCTTTGGTTTAAGAAACTTTCTGGGAGACTTCTGTCACCCCAGTTTCTGCCTTTATTTTTTGCAGGGATGGCTGGGTTCTATTTTGGTACGAGTAATTTTGGAATCAGAATGGAGAACTGGGCCCCCTTCCTCCTGCCCCCAGCAGGGATCTCTTGCCAGCCTCTTCCTGACAAACCTCTGTTCCTTGCTGTCTCACTCTCTCGAGGGACAGCTGGACAAGTGTCAATGAGTTGAGATTGTTAGAAGGTTTTTCTTCTCCAGCCAGCAGTCTTCCCAAAGACCTGACCTACTTAGCAGGCAGATGGATCCTGTAAAAACAAAACTGGGTCACATCCCTCCTGGGCTTGGAAGGAATCCTTCAGTGCCCCCGACCCCTTCTTCCTCACCCCTGGAATTGGAGCCAGAGTCCTGAAGGTAGCCTTGGAGGTCCTGCCTTCCCCACTCCCAGTCCCTGCTGTGTGCTGCACCGGGTCCCCTCCTGCCTGTGAGCCCATCACTATTCCAGTTTCTTTCCACTGCACAAGGTAGTTGTTCAGGCCCCTCCCTGAAAGATGTGTTGGTTCTTCAAGATTCACAAGCAAATCATGCCTGTGTGTGCATTGCAGATAGCTCACTTACATTAGATTTGATATGAGAAAGTCTGTTTTTTTTTTTTTTGAGACGGAATCTCGCTTTGTCTCCTAGGCTGGAGTGCGGTGGCGCAATCTTGGCTCTCTGCAGCCTCTGTCTCCCAGGCTCAAGTGATTCCAGCTGGGGTTACAGGTGTGTGCCACCACGCCCAGCTAATTTTTGTATTTTTAGTAGAGACGGGGTTTCACCATGTTGGCCAGGCTGGTCTCGAACTCCTGACCTCGTGATCCACCCGCCTTGGCCTCCCAAAGTGCTGGGATTACAGGCATAAGCCACCGCGCCTGGCCTATTTTTTTTTTTTTTTTTTTTGAGACAGAGTCTAGCTCTGTCACCCAGGCTGGAGTGCAGTGGCACGATCTCAGCTCACTGCAGCCTCTGCCTCTCAGGTTCAAGCAGTTCTCCTGCCTCAGCCTCCTTAGTAGCTGGGACTACAGATGTGTGCCACCACACTTGGCTAATTTATTTTATTATTATTTGTATTTTTAGAAGAGATGGGGTTTCACCATGTTGGCCAGGCTGGTCTCAAACTCCTGACCTCAGGTGATCTACCCACCTCGGCCTCCCAAAGTGCTGGGATTACAGGTGTGAGCCACTGCACCCGTCCAAGATAGTCTTAAAAAGCAATGTTTTTGTCTTTTCTAAGAAAGGGCCCCGATGGTTTGCCCTGCATTACACTCCCAGGCAGGCACAGAACCGATGTTAAACTCTCCATTTTATCACATGAACCCTGCCCAGTGCCCTACCCATTCCTCCCACACCAGGCTCATGACTGCATGTCAAGCACAGTTGTGCCAGGTGTCTACCTGCTCCATTTCTCCTCCTCCCAGCAGCCCTGCAAAGTGCCCACTAATTTTCTCTCCTGTTTTGAAGATGGGAAAACTAAAGCAGAGAGCCACAAGGTCACTCACCTGGTAAGCTGCAGAACTGAACAAAGTGTGCTTGCGAAACTTTCTGTTTGTTCTAAGGAGACAACTGTGGGTGGGTGGACTCTGCTGGAGGCTGTCCCTTGCCTGGCTGGCAGCAACCAAGCCTTCTGCTTCTGACTTGCTGGGGAGTGGGAGGACGGGAAGGGCTGTCGGTGGGGAAATTGGAGAGAATACAAAACCTCCCCTCAGCTTTAATAGGCTCTACCAACAATTTTCACTTCGCCTCTTTTCCTTTTCTGGTACAGCCTTCCTCCTCTTTGGTGAATGCAGATTCAGAGCATCTCTAAAATCCACTCTGTGTTACTTCTGAGGAGAATTTGGGATTTTATTTTTTCTGGAAAAATGAAAGGATTTTCATTCTGGTTCCCTTCTGGTTCTGTGTGATGGGGCACCTCACTGCCTGAGGTCACTGACCTCCGAGCCCTTCTTGCCACTCCAGTCATCTCTGCCCCACATGGACACGCTCAGCCGCCTGCTGGAGTTTGTGTTTTCTGTGGTTGGAGGGAGGCAGGAGGGCAGTTGAAAGCATGCTGAGTGGGGAGATGGGAGCAGGGAGCTGCGAGGAGAGAAGCTAAGGTCAGATTGCGTGCGTCATTCATTCATTCATTCCCTCACTCACTTGGTAGACGTTTACTGAGCGCCTGCTGTGGGCTTGGCACCTGCTCAGGTCAAAAGGGTGGCTGAGTCCTCAAGGGCCCTGCTGTCCTATGGGGACAGTTCCAATACAGTGTGGTCATTACCCAGTGGAGGAGTGGGGAGGGGTGTGGGGCAGGGAAGGAGAGAGCTCAGTCCGGAGAGTCTGGGAGGCCTGGGGAAGAACTCAGGAGGTTTTGTGAAGTGCAGTGTGTGGAATGTGGGTGTCTGTGAGGAGAGTGGTTTTATTTTTTTATGAATTCACTGTGCTAAGGCCTGGAAGAAAACACCTTTCCTAGAAAGGGAGGGAAGGAAATGAACTTTTATGGGGCACCCTTGTGCCAGGAGCAGAGGTAAGAGCTTACATGATCTCACTTAATCGTCACCGCTATCCTGTGAGATGCGTTTACTGTTACAGCCCATTTGGTGGGTGAAGAAGCTACAATGATGCCCAAGGTCGCATCTGAACCCAGTGCTTACACCAAAACCCACTCTTTACAGTTCCACTGCAGGAGGGAGGCTGTGGACGTGGGGAAGAAGGTCTTGTTGCTGGGACCCACCAGGACAGCAGGGTGGTCCTTAGGTTCAGCAAGAGTGGACCTGAATCTCGGGCTAGTGTTGCTGTGATTCCTGATCTGCTTGCTGTTTACCAGGAGTGCTTATTTTGTGAAAAATTATTGCGTTATAAACTTAACAGTATTTGGGCTTTTCTTTATGTATGCATCACTAAAAATGTTTTTTTAAAAAACTATACTCTCTAGAAAAGGACAATGAGGTAATGGTTTTGGAAATCGTAAAATGTTTCTGTTGCTTGTCTTATCTAAACTGATTACCAGTTGTGTGTATAATAAATGCTAGCTCTTCTTTATTTATCTATTATTTTTTTTCTTGTAGAGACAGAGTCTTACTATAGCCCAGGCTGGTCTCGAACTCCTGGGCTCAAGCAGTCCTCCCGCTTCAGCCTCCTAAAGTTCTGGGATTATAGGTATGAGCCACTGTGCCCAGCCTTGAGTTCTTCTTTATACTTGAGCTTAGATTGCCAGATTTAACAAATAAAAATACATTTGAATGTCAGATAAACAACAAATAATTTTTAGTATAAATATGTACCATGTGGTGGTACTTATACTAAAAATACTTGTTTATCTGATATTCAAATTTGCATGGGACAGTCACTAAAAAATTATTTATTGCTATGCTTAAATTTGCATTTTAAGGCTGGGCATGGTGGCTCATGCCTGTAATCCCAGCACTTTGGGAGGCCAAGACGGGCAGATCACCTGAGGTCAGGAGTCTGAGACCAGCCTGACCAACATGGTAAAACCCCATCTGTACTAAAAATACAAAAACTAGCCGGGCGTGGTGATGGGCACCTGTAATCTCAGCTACTCAGGAGACTGAAGCAGGAGAATCGCTTGAACCTGGGAAGCGGAGGTTGTGGTGAGCTGAGATTGCACCACTACACTCCAGCCTGGGCAACAGAGTGAAACTCCATCTAAAAAAAAAAAAAAAAAAAAACCCCCCCCCCCCCCCCAAAAAAAAGCACATTTTACTGAGCATCCTATATTTTATCTGGCAACCCTAAATTAAGCTGAGACCTGAAGGGAGTAAGGAGTACAACTGAGCCTTATTTGAGAGGTCAGAGAATTTCCAGGCCAGATGGAAGGAAGTAATCCAGGAGAGAAGCAAATTGGTGGAGGATGTCGGATGGGGTATTCTAAATTGCTGGTGGGAAAACTGAACTGATGTCAAGAGTGGGTGTGTGGAGTGACCTGGAAAGGGAGAAGTGATATGAATGTTGCACTATTCAGCCTGCATGATGGGGTCAAGACACTTTCTGCTGGAGGTTGACATTTGTTTTAGTAGTTTATGTTGATGCAAAGATCCTGGGAAACATGCATGATTTTGAGCCTTCTCACAAGGAAGGGTGATGTTAAAAGTGAGCTAACTTGGCTGGGCGCGGTGGCTCACGCTTGTAATCCCAGCACTTTGGGAGGCCGAGGCGGGCGGATCACGAGGTCAGGAGATCGAGACCACGGTGAGACCCCGTCTCTACTAAAAATACAAAAAATTAGCCGGGCGTGGTGGCGGGCGCCTGTAGTCCCAGCTACTCGGAGAGGCTGAGGCAGGAGAATGGCGTGAACCTGGGAGGCGGAGCTTGCAGTGAGCCGAGATCGCGCCACTGCACTCCAGCCTGGATGACAGAGCAAGACTCTGTCTCAAAAAAAAAAAAAAAAAAGTGAGCTAACTTGAGAAACTGGCTTCAAAATCTGGGCCAATTTGAGCAACAAAATAAATAATGATAGAAGTGTATTGTAACCCAGAGAATAAAATAAATATCCACAAGTCCTTACTGATGATATAAATACATAAGTGGGGAGAAGGGAAAACTTTTGTAGAGAGGATTCCATTAGTAAAATGTAGAAAGAATGATAAATGAAGAGGTCAGCATTTGGAAAGACCACTGTAATAGTTGTTGCTGTCAAGAATCATCAATGCGGCTGGGCATGGTGGCTCATGCTTGTAATCCTAGCACTTGGGGAGGCCAAGGTGGGTGGATCACTTGAAGTCAGGCGTTTGAGACCAGCCTGGCCAACATGATGAAACCCTGTCTCTACTAAAAATTAGCTAGAAATCGCTTGAACCTGGGGGGCAGAAGTTGCAGTGAGCCAAGATTGCACCACTGCACTCCAACCTGGGCAACAGAGCAAGACTCTGTCTCAAAAAACAAACAAAAAATCATCAATGGATGCTTCATAGTGGGCAAAAATATGATAAGGAATCTCAAATATTTCTTCATAAAGCTCTTGCTAATTCCAAAGAGAAAAAGAGTAATTTTACAGTGGAGAAATCTGGCCAATACCACCTTAACCAAGTGATCAAGTTAACACCAGCAGTAAAGTGTTCTATTCTGCATGTTGACATCATGTACACCCATATATGATGTACTGAGGAGGGCACACCGTCACTCCTGGGACATTCCTGCCAAAAATGCATATCCTCAGTCTGATCATGAAGAAACGTTAGGCAAACCCCAGTTGGGGACAGCGTGCAAGATAATTGGCCTATACTCTTCTGAAGTACCAAGGTCAAGAAAGACAAAGACTGAGGAGCTGTCCCAGGTTAAAGGAGACCAAGAGAGACAACCACTAAATGCAGTGGATTTAGTTCCAGGATTGAATTCCTCCCTTCCCTCCCCTCCCCTCTCCTTTTTCCTTTCCTTTTCCCTTTTCTTTCCTTACAGGGTCTTGCTCTGTTGCCAGACTGGACTGCAGTGGTGTGACCATGGCTCACTGCAGCCATGAACTCCCAGGCTCGAACAATCCTCCCACTTCAGCCTCCCAAGCAGCTGGGTCTGCAGGCATGTACCACCACACCTGGCTAAATTTTAAAATCTTTTTTATTTTATGTAGAGACAGGGTCTTACTCTGTTGCCAGGCTGGTCTTGAACTCCTGTGCTCAAGAGATCCTCCCACCTTGGCTTCCCAAAGTGCTGGGATTATAGGTGTGAGCCACTGTGCCTGGCCAACATTTTCATTATTATAGAAACGTTTCTATTAGGCAGGGCTACTCTAGAATATGATTTTTAAAAGTTGTGTAGTATTTACTTAACTTTACCTCTGCATTAGATATTTATATTTTCTATTTTTCATATTTAAGTGTTTAATATTTTGATGAGTAGTTTTGCACATTCTTTTTTAAACAACAGAATTTAATGGGCTGGGCGCGGTGGCTCATGCCTGTAATCCCAGCACTTTGGGAGGCCGAGGCAGGCAGAACATGAGGTCAGGAGATCGAGACCATCCTGGCTAACATGGTGAAACCCCGTCTCTACTAAAAATACAAAAAATTAGCCGGGCGCGGTGGCGGGCACCTGTAGTCCCAGCTACTCGGGAGGCTGAGGCAGGAGAATGGCGTGAACCCAGGAGGCAGAGCTTGCAGTGAGCCAAGATAGTGCCACTGCAGTCTGGCCTGGGTGAAAGAGCGAGACTCCGTCTCAAAAAAAACAAAAAAAAACAAAAAAAAACAGCATTTAATAACAGGTATACTTCACATTACCATAAATCCATCATTTGAAATTGTGCAATTCAGGCTGGGCGTGGTGGCTCACACCTGTAATCCCAGCACTTTGGGAGGCCGAGGTGGATGGATCAAGAGGTCAGGAGATCGAGACCATCCTGGCCAACATGCTGAAACCCCGTGTGTACTAAAAACACAAAAGTTAGCCAGGCATGGTGGTGTGTGCCTATAATCCCAGCTACTCGGCTGAGGCAGGAGAATCACTTGAACCAGGGAGTTGGAGGCTGCAGTGAGCCAAGATCACACCACTGTACTCCAGTCTGGCAACAGAGCGAGACTCCATCTCAAAAAAAAAAGAAATTGTGTAATTCACTGGTTTTTAGTATATTCACAGAGTTGTGTAACAATCACCACTATCTAATTTTAGAAGATTTTTATTATCCCAGAAAATAAACCCTACTCCCACTAGCTGTCACTCCCTGCTCCACTCTCCTCCAGCCCTGGGCAAACAGGAATCTACTAGCTGTCTCTGTGCACATCTACTTTGGGGAGAATTTAAAATTTTTTTCCTTAGGAAAAATTCTGTTAAACTACAGTAGTCCGCCCTCATGCATGGGGGATATAGTCCAAGACCCCCAGTGGATGCCTGAAACTGTGGGTAGTACTGAACCCTATACACACTGTGACTTTTCCTGTATGCATATAGCTTGTGTATGTTCAGGTTTTGGACAATGTTGAAGAACAATTATGAAAAAGGAAATATGCATTCATATGATAAATTATGTGAATGTTTTTTTTTTTAGGACAGAGTCTCACGCTGTCGCCCAGGCTGGATTGCAGTGGCATGATCTTGGCTCACTGCAACCTTCGCCTCCCAGGTTCAAGCAATTCTCCTGCCTCAGCCTCCCAAGTAGCTGGGATTACAGGCATGTGCTACCACGCCTGGCTAATTTTTGTATTTTTAGTAGAGACAGGGTTTCACCATGTTGGCCAGGCTGGTCTCGAACTCCTGACCTAAGGTGATCCCCCCCCTTGGCCTCCCAAAGTGCTGCGATTACAGGCATGAGCCACCTCACCTGGCCTTTTAAAGGTTTTTGATGTATCATGCCAAACTGCCCTCCAGAAAGGTTGTCCACATTTGTGCTTCCATTAAGAGTGTATGAGAGAGCCCTTTCTCTACACCTCGGTGACACTGTTATCATCCTTATTTTCCATCTTTGTCAATCAGGTTAGTGACAAGTGGCATCCCCTCTTTGCATGTGACTCCTAGCAAGGAACACCCTTTTGAATGCTGCTTGGCCATTCCTATTTCGTATTAGAGTTGAGAAAGCTCATCAGCCTCTGTGGAGAGACTCGAAGTGAAGACCCTCGTGAGGAAAAAGGAAGACCAGAGAGAAGGGTATAACCAGAGGCTGCAGGCTGGGCTGCCCTGGCGATAGCTGGAGGAGAGCATCATGTAGGAGTTGGGGGTGGGATGCAGGACTTGGCTCAGGGGTACTTTGAGCTCCTTGTTTCCCTGTAGAGTGGAGGCCAGGAATCATTTAGGCCAGGGAATAGTAGTGTCCTTGGGCAAAAGTATACCTACAGGCAATCTGGCAGGGCAAGCTCAAGCTCACAGTGATTGGGAAATTGCATTAGAAACTTCCTTTCCCACTGTGATGAAGTAAGGCCATCGTTGGTTTTGAGGCTGTGTGTGTTTTAATGGCAAGTTCAGAATGAAGAAAGTAGGCTGGCGCAATGACCCCATGGCTCAGAGTGGTCTTAAGTACTTCCTTCGTGGCTTGGTGATGGCTTTACCAATGGATATGAGAACTACAGAGTGTGTAGGGGAGAGGGCAGAGGCAGGGGATGTCCAGGATGCCAGGTAGGATGCAGGGTGTTGCGTTATCTACATCTGTGGTTCTCGTCCCTGGCTGTGCACTAGAGTCAGCTGGAGAGCTTTGGCCTTACTCCTAAAACGGGACCCTGTCTCTGGAGGTAGTGTTGGGCATTTGCACATCGATTCTGTACAGCCAGACTTGAGAAGTGGGAATCTGATACGCGTGTTAGTCAGGAGCCCAGCAGCAGCCACCCCTGCAGATCTTTTGTGAGCTTTTAGAGTGGCTGGGGGAAGACTGTTGCTGTGATCATTGGTCTAGCTCTGTCCCAAGGACTTGGCTCCTCTTCAGAACCTGCTGATGCCCAGAGCTGTCCAGGTGCACAGGCAGCAACTTTTGGCCAAGAAAGAGCCTTGCTCAAGCTATGTTTGGGATAACTCATAAAATTATGTTCCAGGCTGATCCTTCTAGCATCCCTGCAGATGCTGACTGGATGCCCTGACCCTTGCCCCGACCCCTTTCAGCACACAGTAGGTGGTTCATGGCTATGTGATCTTGCATGATGTCTGGTGGTGTGGTGGGGGCACTGCTGTGGGAGGCCTCCCTTCTTCACTGAGAGGGAAGTGGCACAGAAGAAAGTCGAGGTGTGAGACGGGGGTGGGAGCAGGGCCACATTCATTGGCTAGCCTGGTAGAGCCTTTTTACTTAAAACCTTTCCAATGGCTGGGCGCGGTGGCTGACGCCTGTAATTCCAGCACTTTGGGAGGCCGAGGTGGGTGGATCACGAGGTCAGGAGATCGAGACCATCCTGGCTAACACAGTGAAACCCTGTCTCTACTGAAAATACAAAAAAAAAAAAAAAAAAAAATTAGCTGGGTGTGGTGGCGGGCGCTTGTAGTCCCAGCTACTCGGGAGGCTGAGGCAGGAGAATGGCGTGAACCCGGGAGGCAGAGCTTGCAGTGAGCCAAGATCGCGCCACTGCACTCCAGCCTGGGCGATAGAGCAAGACTCCGTCTCAAAAAAAAAAAAAAAAAAAAAACTTTCCATCACAACAGGAGATTCCGACTTGGTCGTCGCCCTGGCTGGCTGCGTCCTCAGCCTGGCTGTGGGCAGGAAGGAGGCAGGAATTGTCTTCTAGCCAACTCTCTTGCTAAGAGTGCTCTGCTATCTTCCTTTATTTATTTTTTATTTTTATTTTTTGTAAATCCTGCCTTTGCTGGGAGAGTGGAGTAGGTGCCCTGCAAAGTTCAAATTGTTTTTTGGCTTTGGGTGTGCAGAAGGTGATTTAATACCAATTCAGGGTAACTTATTTCACATGGAATGCTGCCCAGGCCAGGCAGCGTTGTATCTGCAGTTGATCAGTTTTGCTGTGTGTTAATGGTTTTCAGATAATCTTCCTGGAACCACTGCAGGGGGCCAGGACAGCCTAGGAGGCAGAGTGGGCCCTGTCCCACCCTAAACCATGGTGGTTTCTCTTATGTGTGTTATATATAGTTGAGCTTCCATTGATACTTTTTAAAAGAAAAGTTTCTACCCATTTAAGCCATTTGAGAACCACTGTTGTGCACAGAGAAAGTTAGGTCAGCCTGATTTATATATATAGCTCACCGATGCCATTAATATGGAGCCTAAACAAACAAGAAATGCCGAGTACCTCACACCTAGTAGATGCCAAATAAGCATGGAACACAGTTGTGTATGTGCCTCTGCCTTTCCTGTCTCTGTGCCTTCACTTACCTAGAACACCTTCTTGCTGACTCTGGTTTTTGAATGTGTTCAGTGCTTATTTGGCATCTACTGTGTGTGTGGCATTCAGCATTTCTTGTTTGTGGCATCCTTTAGGGTTTGAATATGACCCCCAAAGTTCAAGTGTTGGAAACTGAATCCCCAAGCCAACAGTGTTGAGAGGTGGGACCTTTAAGAGGTGATTAGGTCGTGAAGGCTCTGCCCTTGTGAATGGATTAATGACGGTATCTCTGGATCGGGTTCCTGGTAAAAGGATGGATTTAGCCCCCTTCCCTGCTCTCTCTTGCACATGCTTTCACCCTTCCATGATGCAATAAGAAGGCCCTTGGTAGATATGGGCCCTTGATCCTTGGACTTCCCAGCCTCTAGAACTGTAAGAAATAAATCTCTGCTCTTTATAAATTACCCAGTCTCGGGTATTCCATTATAGCAACACGAAATGGATTAAGACATGGGGATACTAAAATATACAGCCAGAGCCCTGCCCTGGCTTATTTGGCTCAGCAAGCTTGTTTGTTTGACTAATATGAGGAGACAGATACTGCTAACCCTACCTAGTATAAAACCATAAGCCACAAAAGAGAGGTGGGAGAAACGTTTGAGTAATCCTTGGTGGGTCATTGCCTCCTGCTGCACATCTTTTAAAACAGGAAACTGCCCCTTGTTTTTGCCCTTTCCTGTGAGAATATTATGATTTTTTAAAGAATCTTGTGTAGCCATTTTGGAAGACAGTTTGGCAGCTTCTTATAAAACTGAACATATTCTTGTTGTATAATCCAGCAGTCACAGTCCTTGGTATTTACCCAAATGAGTTGAAAACTTATGTCCACACAAAAACCTGCACACGGATGTTTATAGAAGCTTATTCATAATGACAAAACTTGGCAAGATCCTTCAGTAGATGACTGTATCAATAAATGGTTGTATATCCAGACAATGGCATATTATTTAGCACTAAGAAAAAATGAGCTATTGAGCCATGAAAAGACATGGAGAAACCATAAATGCATGTTAGTAAGTGAGAGAAGCCGATCTAAAAGGCTGCAAAGCGTATGATTCCAAAGACATGACATTCTGGAAAAGGCAAAACTTTGGAGAAAATAAAAGGATCAATGGTTGCCAGGGGTTTTTGGGGAGGAACAGATGAATAAGTGGAGCATAGGGGATTTTTAGGGCAGTGAAATTAGTCTGTTTGCTACTGTAATAGATACATGCCATACACTTGTCCACACCCATAGAATGTACAGCACCCAGAGTGAACCCACACATGAGCTGTGGACCTTGGGTGATAATGATGTGTCCATGTAGGTTCCTCAGTTGTGACAAGTGTGCCACTCTGGTGGGGGCTGTTGATAGGGAGGGGGACTGTGCATGTGTAGGGAAGGGGATATGTGGAAATTCTCTGTACCTTTTGCTCAGTTTTGCTGTGAACCTAAAACTGCTCAAAAAAAAAAAAAAGTAAATTCATTGAAAAAATACCGGAAGGAAATAGGCCAAAATGATAAATGATAAATTTTCATTTTTTAAAAAATAATTCCCACTGAAGTCTATGGGCCTATTGACTATTAATGATCTTTCAAAAATCCACTGTGCTCCCCCAGCTTCTTTGGTGTCCTCGAAGCAGAGGCCCTGGGCACAAACACCTTCTTCTGGGGCCGCTCCATGCCCAGGGTTCCAAGGGCCACATCTCTCTGTGCGTAGGGGTGGGCTTGGCCTTCATCTCCTAGCTGCAGCCAAGAAGGAGCTGTGCTCCCATCACTGAGCTGGGATTTGGGGATTCGCTGGTGCCCCAAAGCCATGAAGATACTAAGTTTTGGGGATAAGCAGAACTCCTGGACCTTTTCTTCCCCCGTACTCCCTTAGCCCCTCTTATAAGTGCAGTAGGGTGGACTGGAAAGGAGACAGATAAGTCAGCCTGACTTTGCGCATTAGATTTAATCTCTGAACTTCAGTTTCTTCATGTATAAAGTGATGATGTTTTATAGAATTGTTGTTAAATGAAGAAACACATATAAACTGTCTAGCACCATGTTGGCACTTGTGATGTTTAATAAATGCCCATTCTGGGCTGGATGTGGTGGCTCACACCTGTAATCCCAGCACTTTGGGAGGCCAAGATGGGAGGATCACTTGAAGCCAGGAATTCAAGACCAACTTGGTCAACATAGCGAGAACCCATCACTTTTTTATAAAATATAAAATGAAAAAGCCCATTCTAAAGATGGGGCATCAGGGACTGGATGAACCTCCTGCCTTAAACAACCGAAAAAAAATAGGCCAGGCACGGTAGTTCATGACTGTAATCCCAGCAGTTTGGGAGGCCGAGGCAGATGGATCACTTGAGGTCAGGAGTTCAATGCCAGCCTGGCCAACGTGGCGAAACCCCATCTCTACTGAAAATACAAAAATTAGCCAGGCGTGGTGTTGCATGCCTGTAGTCCCAGCTACTCAGGAGGCTGAGGCAGGAGAATCGCTTGAACCTGGGAGGCAGAGGTTGTGGTGAGCCGAGATGATGCCACTGCACTCCAGCCTGGGCGACAGAGCAAGACCCCATCTCAAAAAAAAAAAAAAGAATATATGAACCAAAGGTTTTCAAGACACTGGACATCAAGAAGGTGATTCTTGAGAGATAGGAAGCAAATGAGGTGAGCCCAGTGACAGCCCCAGCTAATTGCCTCGAGAGAATTTCCAGGCCTTGGCACAGGGAGGGAGAAGAGAGGCAGAACCTGGTGGACTCCCGGAGTTGAAAAGGAGCTGAGAGTCTATGGGGACCAAGGCAGCTAGTTTGTGGGACTCTAGCAAAACCTCTGTGAAGCAATATCTGATAAAGAACTTGTATCTAGAATGTATAAGGAGTTCTCATAACAATAAGAAAAAAAATAGGCAAAAGATTTGGGCACCTCACTAAAGAAGAAAAGGATGAGCAATAAGCAGGTGAAAAGATGCCCACACACAACATCAGTTACTAGAGAGATGCAGATTAAAACTACAATGAGATGCTACTGTATAACCTATTACAATAGAATGGATAACATTTAAAAGACTATTCATGCCAAGTGTTGGCAAGGATGTGGAGAATTTGGAACTCTAATGAACTGCTGGTAGGAATGTAAAATGATATAACTTCTTCAGAAAGCAGTTTGTCAATTTCATAAACGGTTAATCATCCACCTACCATAAGACCCAGCCGTTTCACTCCTAGGCCTTTACTCAAGAGAAATGCAAATGTATGTCCATTACAAACACTGTACACAAATATTGATGGCATCTTTATTTGTAATAGCCTCAAACTGGAAACAGCTCATATACATCAACAAGCAAATGGATAAACAAACTAATACATCCATATGGTGGAATACCACATGGCAATAAAGAGGAATGAGCTCCTGCTGCATGTAACAGCATGTGTGAATCTCAATTTATATTGAGTGAAAGAAACCAGATAAAGTACATAAACCAGATAAAGTACATACTCCAGATTCCATTTATATAAACTAGAAAAGACAAGCTAATCTGTGATGACAGAAAGCAGATCAGTGGTTGCCTGGGGAGAGGAAGAGGAAGGGGGGAGGGATTGCAAAAGGCACGAGGACATGGGGAATCCCTGGGGCAGTGGATTTGATCGTTGTCTTGATTGTGGTGATGATTTCACAGGTGTATAGAAATGTCACAACATGGGGCTGGGCACAGTGGCTCACACCTATATTCCCGGTACTTTGGGAGGCCGAGGCGGGCAGATCATGAGGTCAGGAGTTCAAGACCAGCCTGACCAGCATGGTGAAACCCCGTCTCTACTAAAAATACAAAAATTAGCCAGGTGTGGTGGCACATGCCTGTAATCCCAGCTACTCAGGAGACTGAGGCAGGAGAATCGCTTGAACCTGGGAGGCAGAGGTTGCAGTGAGCCAAGATCACGCCACTGCACTCCAGCCTGGGTGACAGAGCGAGACTGTCTCAAAAAAAAAATAAAAATAAAAAAGAAAAGAAATGTCACAATATAGTGATACAGAAGCAGGGAAGGGAAGTGCTGGGTAGAGGAGGGCATGGTCCCTGGCTAGGGCTCTACCACCAGGGACCTAGGTGAGGACAGGCACTTCTGCCTTCGCACCCAAATATTGCATTTTCCAAGACCACCCCAGCCTGCCTTGCTCCCATCCTGGGCCTGTAAAAACCTGAGACCCTAGCAAGGCAGAGACAGAAGCTGCTGGATGGTGGGAGGAACACATCAGCGGAAGAAGATACAAGCAGCTGGATGGCAAGAGGATGCTGGGAGCACACCAACAGACACCACCACACCGGCAGGCCATCAACCGGCAGAACGAGGCAGAGTTTGGCTAGGGCAGTCAGAGGACAGCCTGTATGCTCCCCTAGAGGTTTGAACAGCGGGGCACTGAAGAAGTGAGCCACACTCCCACTGCACACCCTGTGAGAGGGACAAGGGGACTTTTCCCATTTTAATACCAAATTGTACCCTTTAAATAGGTACAGCTTATTATATGCTACTTATATCTCATTAAAGCTGTTTTATAAGAAGATCGCTTGGGCTACAATTTGGAGAATGGGCTAAAGGGGCAGTAAGTCTAATTGCAGGGGAAAAATGCCCATCCCTTCCTCTCTTCTCCTAAAAGTGTATTCCTTATTCCTCTTACTTCCCGTCTGATTTTTGAGCTTGGTTGTTATAGTAACATGATGATATATTTTCTTTCCTCTGTTGGACATTTCTTTAAAATCTTGTGGCATGGTGGACCCTGGCAAAGCCAAGGGAGGCTAAGAGCCTACTCTTTTTCTTCTTGTTGATCCTGAGCCTCTGCTCAGCCCGGACCACTTAGTGAACGTACAGATGAGATTGGGCAGCTCACCACCAGTGGTGGCAGGGTCTGGTTTCTACAAGGGCAGGGCCACAGTGCAGTCACCCTGCTCCCCATCCTGTAGCCAGCATCTGGAGAGGGGCTGGCTCCAAATGAGTGAGAGGGAAGTGTTTGTAGGGGGAATGAATGGTTTCCTGAAGGGCAATCAGAAGGCACGCACCTGCGGGGCCCCTCACAGAAGGGCAGGAGGAGCTGCGGGTCGCCCCCCGGGGAGAGGCCTTGTGATTGAGGTCCCAGGCAGAAAGATGGTCATGTGTGTGAGGGACAAGGTAGAATGGAAGGTGGGCCAGGGTGGGTAGTAGGAGATTGGGGGCAGGGCTGGTCTGGGGTCTGAATCCCTGAGCAGGTGATATGTTACGGGGTGAGGAAGGAGCTCCCCTCATGATGGGGGTCGGGGGGCATGTGTGGCAGGAATAGCCACAGCTGCCAACCAGATAGTCATAATGAGACCTTTGAGTTGGAACTGGGGCTCAGATTCCTTCTTTCAAACCTACCCACTGTGCAGCCTTCAGCAAGTGACAGGACCTTTCTGGAACTTGGGTTTTAGACAGGAGATGGCAGCAGCTCTTTCACTGGTTGAAATCCCCAAGTCTAGCTAGGTGCGGTGGCTCACGCCTGTAATCCCAGCACTTTGGGAGGCTGAGGCAGGCGGATCACCTGAGGTCAGGAGTTCCAGACCAGCCTGGCCAACATGCAGAAACCCCGTCTCTACTAAAAATACAAAAATTAGTCAGGCATGGTGGTGCACACCTGTAATCCCAGCTACTCGGGAGGCTGAGGCAGGAGAATAGCTTGAACCAGGAGGCAGAGGTTGCAGGGAGCCGAGATCGCATGCTGCACTCTGGCCTGGATGACAGAGCAAGACTCTGTCTCAAATAATAATAATAAAAATCCAAAGAATAAAATATCTATGAGTCCATACTGATATACTGCACTCCAGCCTGGCGACAGAGTGAGACTCTGTCTCAAAAAAAAAAACAAAGAAATCCCCAAGTCCAGGGTCTGGCCCATAGTAGACACATGATTTCCTAGAATGTGAAAGTCAGTTTATTGTTTTCCCTACCTTTTCTGTCTAGGAAGTACTTTTAGATCCATTTAGCCACAAGGATGAAATCTTTTCCTACCTGCTTGGCTTCTTATGGGGTCTTCCATGGTATCGAACACAGGTGGCTTCCTTGTTTTGTATCTGTGCTAGGTGGTCACTGGTCACGGTGGAGAGAAAGGATGTCAGCAGCCCGAAGGACTCAGCTGCAGGAACAGAAAGTGAGGGACAGCTGAAGGCAGAGGGTCACAGGCCTCAGAGAGAGGAAACCAGAAGAGAGTGTAGCTGAGCAGGGTGTGGAGAGAGGGGAGGAAGCTCTGCCGTTGAGAGATAAAGTGGCAGGAAGTCCAGGGGGGCACTAGCTGTTGTCAGAGCATCCACGTGAAGACACTGGCCATCCTGCCAGCCTCTTATGAACAGGGGTAGGAGAGGTGCTGGATTTCATTCCCCAAACCCTAATAAGATGCATTTGCTTCTGCAGTCTGGGCCAGCAGCATTGCACTGACACGTGCAATTCATTTCACCTTTCCTTTGTGGTGAGCTGTCTTGCAGGATAGTCCTCTTCATGTGCTCACGCTGTGGGTGGTGGAAAGGTGGGCATGCCATGCTAAGCTGCTGAGTCCCCGCGCCCCTCTGCTGTTTGTAGCCAGCATTTTACAGGAGGTTAAACAAAGAGGCCACAGCATTTGGGAGTGGTTTTACACCATGTTTGTGAGCAGAATTATAGTCACGAGTGCACTGCTTTAACATTACAGGTAGCCTGCTTCGAGTGTGCTTTGGTTGATGCCTGACAAACTAGCTTTTGTTGCTCATTGTAAAGGCTTAGAGTCAGGTCCACCAGGGGACTTACGATGGGTAATCTCGAAGTGGACTTTGGCATTACCGAACAATAACCTAACTCATACCTTGACATTTTGCCATGGCCTGATATTTGGCACTTTTCGGAAAGATTTCTCCCCCATCGTCGCATTTGAATTATGTCATCGCCAGTTCCCAATAGATGTCCATAGAACCCATTTCTCTGTGTTTAGGTCTGCTGAGGGGATACTAAGTGCACTTTGTCTGTGGCTGGGGGTGTTCAGAAATGAATAAGACCCTGGGCCTTGGTATGAAGTGCTTGTGGGGGAACAGACATGTGTGTCCAAGATACAAGGAAGCAGGTGCCAGGTAAGGAAGAAAGAGGAAAGGACTGTGCAGGGAACTATGTGGAATGTGATTCAACTCACACTTGTTTCCCTGAGCACTTGCGGAGGCCACAGTTAAGACATGGCCCTTACTCTGAAGGTGCTTGCAATTCACTAGGAGAGGCAGGCAAATGCCCAGGTAACTAGCAACTCACCACAGCATGGTAGGTGCTGTGCCCAATGGCGGATGCACCACCACCATCACTTCCACATTTGCCCCATCCCAAATACTAGAGGCCCCACTTGGCTCGGCCTGGTCCAGTGGCCACTGTGCATGGGCCCCTAGCAGCAGCCGTGAACACCACTGCTTTCCAGAGTGATGAGACCGCTTAAAGGAGCCTTAAAGATGAGTGGTAATGCCTGAACCCTGTTGTGTTTATGCTTTGCTGCTAGGTGGGCCCCACAGCTCCATGTGTGCCAGCAAAAGAAATGCAGTTTGCCCGGAACTGTATTTTCTACCTTGAGAGCATAAGGTACCTAAGTTGTATATAAAAATCATTAGACAGAAAGAAATGCTGATGCCTCTGAATTACTTGATGCTTTCAGTTTCATGCTGGTGGGGGCTCCCTGTTGACTTTGCTGCTTGCAAGGAACAGAAATGCCAACTGTCCAGTAATCTCATCCCCCCCGCCACCCTCCCCTCCACAGGCACATATACATGCACACACATGCATTTCATAGCCATTAAAGAGAAGATGGAAGAGAGGAGGCAGGCAGGAACTTTTTGGGGGTGTTGGAAATATTCGATATCTTGATTTGGGTTTGCTTTACCTAGATCATTTGTCAAAACTCATTGAATGGTAGACTTATACTTTTCATGTCTGTTTGTGAATTTTACCTGGAAAAAAATAAGCCTAAGCAAATAAATAATGAACTCTAGTTAATGATGGGGAGGCTGAAGTGTTTGGGGTGAAGTTGCTGCCTGCAACTTTGAAATCCATCAAGAATCGGATGGATTGTTGGATTGATTGAGGAATGGATAGCAAAACGTTAATTATAGAATCGGGATGGTGAGTACATGGGTACCCTCTGTATAATTCTTTCAACTTTTCTGCATGTTTGAAAATGTTGAAACAGAAGAAGAACTGCAGATAACCAATACTTGTGCCCTCTTGAGCTTTCCATAAATGAATTTCTCCAATGGTCAATTTCTTGTCTGTTTCCTACAGACTGCTTCACCCTGCTGTCCTGGTGTCAGCAGAGGGGCTTTCTCCTTAAACCTGTTGGTGTGGGGGAATTTCATGAAGGCTGTGTTAGCTTGGACTTCCTTTGATGGTGATGCAGTTTATCAATTTAAAATGATATGAACTCTGAAACACAGGGCTTTCTGCCCTGTGGGCAGAAGGCTGGGAATTTGCAGCCTGAGAATAGCCTGGCAGATTGGAGTCAGAGTTAGAAAAGGATGCCTGAGCTCCTCCTGACCAAAGGATGCCAGCTGGCTACCTTGCTGGGTGCTAGGGGAGCAATTGATATTTATAAAATCTGTGAAGTTGATTTTTCAAAAATTTTAACATTATATAATGTATTTGAACATATTCAAACACTTTTTTGAGACGACCTTTTAAAATCTGTAAAGTAATGAATGCCTGCTGTCTTATAAAAAACTACAGAAAATGTAAAGAAATAAGGCCAGCTACAGTTTTACAACAGAAAGAAACCACTGTTTATATTTTAATATATTCCTCCATGAATCTTTTTTCATCTTGCGCATTGTTTACATAATTGTGCTGTCTTTCATTTGACTGTAATAGGGGAGTTCTTTGGGAGGGAGACTCCAAGGCCTCCTTGATGTGGACAGGCCCGGAGCCTGGGCTGCTGCTGTAGGGGTTCTGGGCTGGCCTAGCCTGAGAGACCTCCAGCCTGTTCACAGAGCCCATGTGAGATCCAGAGAGGCCCAGAACTTCTTAGACAGCTCTTTTTAAGCTGAAGGCACTTTTTGCAGGAGGCAGTAACATGATTGTCATCCTTACAATTTGCCTGTTAATTGAGCATTTCCCAAGTATGGGGCCCTGCACTAAGTACTTTGCACATATTCTCTTACAGTAATCCTACGAGGGGGCCACTGTTGTCCCCATTTTCTAGCCCAACATCGGAGTTCAATTAGTCTGCGCTTGTCACATAGCTAGTAAATTGTGGAGCTGTTCTAGACCAGGCATCCCAATAAGCACTTTGTAGTTGAGGCATGTTAACTCTTTAGAACTTTTTGGTTTACAAAGCAACTCTTTTAATTGCTGCTCCTGGGAATATGCAGGGCAGATGGAAGGAACCTCTATTTCCTAATTAAGAAACGGACACCCAGAGAGCCGATCACCATTAATCCATTCTACAGGAGTCATGGGTAGGTGGGAGGCTCAAGGTTAGAGCCTGGCTCTTTAAATTTGTTTTTTCAGGCCAGGCGCGGTGGCTCATGCCTGTCATCCCAGCACTTTGGGAGGCCGAGGCAGGCGGATCACCTGAGGTCAGTAGTTGGAGACCAGCCTGGCCAACATGGTGAAACCCCGTCTCTACTGAAAATACAAAAATTAGCTGGGCTTGGTTGTGCATTCCTGTAGTCCCAGCTACTTGGAAGGCTGAGGCAAGAGAATCACTTGAACCTGGGAGGCGGAGGTTGCTGTGAGCTGAGATTGCACCACTGCATTCCAGCCCAGGTGACAGAGTGAGACTGTGTCTCAAAAAAAGTTTCTCTCTCTCTCTCTCTCTCTCTCTCAGTGGATGATCTCCCTATGTTGCCCAGGCTGATGTTGAACTCCTGGCCTCAAACAGTCTGAGGAAGGAATCGTGGGGCAGGCTGAGATGAAACCTCAGGACTTGAGTGAACAGAAGGGCAGGAGTAGAATGTACTAAGTAGGGGCCCATCAGCAAAGGCTGGGCTAAGACCCTGTGGGACTTGTTAGGGGGTGGGGAGCTGCTGGTGGAAGGGCAGGGAAGAGCACTTGCTTGCAGTCTGACAAACCCGGGGCTTGGAGTGTGATATACTTTTTGTAAAAATTGAGGTTACTAAATCCTAGTTGGTGGTTCCCACTGAAAATTAAAGGAAATAATTTAGTTGGAATTGTCTGGCCAGGCATGGTGGCTCACACCTGTAATCCTAGCACTTTGGGAGGCCAAGGCGGGAGGATTGCTTGAGCCTAGGAGTTCAAGACCAGTCTGGGCAACATATCGAGACCCCCATCTCAAAAAAAAGGAAGAAAAAAGAAATTGCCCAACCTGCATGCTTGGCATATTATAGTGATGGTGCAATCTTTCTGAACTGTCTTGTAAACAGTGGGAACCTTCAAAAGCTTTGGGTGGGGTGAGGGAGGGAGTTGACCAAGCCCAGGAATTCTGAACATTAGCATAACAGTGGGGCAGGGAAAGTGGGACCTGAAGTCCAGCCTGGTAGCTGTTTTCTGCAGTTGAAAGAGTGACAGAGGGAGAGGGAGAGATAGACTTCAAATGAGTCATCCACTGGATTTGGTGGTGGGCTGGCCATGGGGAGGGATGGTATTATGCTTTGTTCATTGGCTTTTTTATGACTCAGTTTACACTGGTTCCCTCCTGACTCACTGATGTTTCTCTTGTCCTTGCAGGAGCCTGTGTGAAATGCAGCAAAGGGGTGTTTGGGGCTGGCCAGGCCTGTCAGGCCATGGGGAACCTCTACCATGACACATGCTTCACCTGTGCAGCTTGCAGTAAGTGTGGGTGTGGGTGTCGGGTGTGTGGGGGATGCATAAGGAACATGGGAACCGAGAAAGGGAGGAGAGAGAAGGTCATCTTTCCGGAGACAGTTGGTCCATGGCCCTCCTCAGCCCCACAGAAAAGCCAGACAGTGTCTTTTATAGCAGAATTTCTTACCACCAACAGAGGCCGATCAGGGCACGGTGACTTAACACAATACCAAAGATTGCCTGTGATTCTGGTGATAAGTTGAATGAGTTCAGAGTGATCCCTAATCACATCAGGTTTGAAATATGTAAGAAGAGGTTTCAGAAGATTTGGGAGGAAGTGCTGGGATTCACCATGCCTACCCTATTTGTCGGTTCTCTCCCCCACTGTGGGGACCAGCCAACCAAAAGTGATTCGTCAGTCAGCTACCCCAGTGTGAGGCGGAGAGGGGGTCCTTTATTACTGTGTAACCACCTCCCTCACCTCATCTTTGATTTGGAGGCTGCTGTATGAGCATGAGGTGTGTGTGCATGCCACCCGTGTAGCACACACCTGTGGGCATCTTTGTACCCCAGTACATGCATTATAATTCAAGCAGCCCATCAGGAGTCTGGATTGAATGGACGGCAACCGCTCCCCGTGGAAGATTCTAACACGTTGCATGCTTGCCAAGTCTGACCAAGTTATGGATTTTGCTTGTTTTCTGTCTCTATCAAAGATTAATTTTGAGGAGTATTTTTGGAAAATGTCCTGCTTATATTCTCAATCCTATACTGAGGCTAGCAGCTCTCAACTAAAAGGGAATGTTACAGCAGAGTCACAGGGTGTCAGGAACAAAGGGGTCTTTCTAACCATCTGGCCTCGTGGTTTGCAATCCTGACTGCTCGTTAGAATCACCTGTGGAGACTTTAAACCCCTGCTAATCAGAATCAGAGCTAAATCCTAATCTGATAGGATTAGCTAGGAACCTCAATCTGATTCTGCTAATCAAGGGTGGGGCCAGGGCATCACCCTTGGAATTTCTGGAGTGAGGCAAGTGTATTAATTTTTTTTTTTTTTTTTTTTGAGACGGAGTCTCGCTCTGTCGCCCAGGCTGGAGTGCAGTGGTGCTATCTCAGCTCACTGCAACCTCCGCCTCCTGGGTTCAAGCGATTCTTTTGCTTCAGCCTCCCGAGTAGCTGGGACTACAGATGTACACCAGCACGCCCAGCTAATTTTTGTATTTTTAGTAGAGACGGGGTTTCACCATGTTGGCCAGGATTGTCTCGATCTCTTGACCTTGTGATCCACCCACCTCAGCCTCCCAAAGTGCTGGGATTACAGGCGTGAGCCACTGCGCCTGCCCAAGTGGGGCAAGTGTATTTTTTCACAGCTTCTCAGATACTTCCAGGGTGTGATCAGGGCTGACTACCATTGGTTTGGGGATCCTCATTTTGGATCCTTCTGGTGAAGGGAAGGGGAAGAACTTGCTCACAGCCAGAGATCCTAATTCCTGGTATAAAGTTAACCAGTGCATGTGATTAACCAGTGGCCTCCTAACCTGCTGAGCCTTGATGGTCCAGGCAGATGCCTGAGTTCTGAACCTCATGCTTCAGTCCTCACTGCAATTTCCCCTAGAACACATGCCTGAGAGTTTATGGTTTACACATTGATCAGTGTTCACCTGTGTAGGGAAAGACTTTGAGAATGTCCGCAGTAGAAATCTAGGAGTGGTCTGGTTATCGAATTATCTGGGTCTCTGGGCCTTTCCTTGTCTTTGAGCTATGTTGCACTCTGTAAGTTGTAGAATATTGATGGTAACAAACACAATTCTTGTCTATAGCAATGCAGACTGTCTGGTGGAGGTGCAGTTGGTGATTGTTGCCCTGTGGAGAATGACCAGTTTTGCAATCTATTAAACACATTGATGTCAACATTTCCTGATGGCCTATGATTCTTTGAATTCTCCCAATTATACCACTTATTGGTTCCTCTATTAATTGATGAGTTAAATAAAGTCTTGGGCACATGTTTGTGTTTTATCTGGATGGGAGTTGTGTTTAGGCCCTCCTTTATTTATTTATTTATTTATTTAAATTTTAATTTTGGTTTTAGATTCAAGAGGTGCAGGTTTGTTACAAGGGTATATTGTGCGAATCTGAAGTTTGAGCTTCTAATTGGTCCTGTCACCCACACAGTGAACATAGTACCCAGTAGAAAGTTTTTCAGCTATTTGGTTTTCTGTTTCTTGTGTTTCTATGTTGCTGCAAAGGACATGATGTCATTTTTTTATGGCTGTGTAGTATTCCATGGTGTATATGTACCACATTTTCTTTATTCATTTATTGCTGATGGGCATCTAGGTTGATACCATGTCTTTGCTATTGTGAATAGTGTGGTGATAAACATACGAGTGCAGGTATCTTTGGTAGAAGATTTACTTTTCTTTGCATATATATCCAGTAATGGGATTACTGGGTCAAATGGTAGCTCTATTTTTAGTTCTTTGAGAAATCTCCTAACTGTTTTCCACAGTGGCTGAACTAATTTACACTCCCACCAACCGTGTATAAGCATCGCCTTTTCTCCATAGCCTTGCCAACATCTACTTTTTGACTTTTTAATAATGGCCATTTTGTGGTTTTGATTTGCATTTCTTTGATGATTAATGATGTGGAGGTTTGTTTTGTTTTGAGATGGGGTCTTGCTGTGTCATCCAGGCTGGAGTGCCATGATGTAATTGTAGCTCACTGCAGCCTTAAACTCAAGCAACTCTTCTGCCTTAGCTTCTGAGTAGCTGGGACTGCAGGCATGTGCCACCATGCCCAGCTAATGTTTTAAAATTTTTGTAGAGACAGAGGTCTCGCTGTGTTGCCCAAGCTGATCTCGAGCTCCTGACTTCTGGTGATCCTCCCACCTCAGCCTCCCACAGGGCTGGGATTACTGGCATGAGCCACCACACCTGACCCTTGAGCATTTTTTCATGTTTGTTGGCTGCTTGTATCAGATCTTTGTTTACAATTTATCTTTGACCTTTGACTCCTGCAACGGTTTCTCAATACTTGCTCTATTTTTCAGGAAAAAGAAAATAAATATTAAGGGGAGGCTGTTTTCCACCTCAAGCAATTACCATTCGAATTAGGGAAGCTGTTGGTGAGGGAAAACCGATTGATGAGCGTCTTAGTCTGTTTGGACTATTATGACAAAGTACCATACACTGGTTGGCTTATAAACAATAGAAATGTATTTCTCACAGTTCTAGAGGCTGGAAAGTCCAAGATCAAGGTGCTGGCAGATGAGGTATCTGTTGAGGGCCCACTTCCTGGGTACTCATATGGTAGAAGGGGAGCTCTCTGGAATCTCCTTTATAAGGTCACTAATCCCATTCCTGAGGGTTCCACCTCATGAGAATCACCTCCTAATCCTACCCCCTAATCCCATCACCTTGGAGGTTAGGATTTTTTTTCTTTTTTTGAGATGGAGTGTTGCTCTTATTGCCCAGGCTGGAGTGCAGTGGTGCAGTCTCGGTTTACCACAACCTCCGCCTCCTGGGTTCAAGTGATTCTCCTGCCTCAGCCTCCCAAGTAGCTGGGATTACAGCCATGCGCCACCAAACCTGGCTAATTTTTGTATTTTTAATAGAGACAGAGTTTCTTCACGTTGGTCAGGCTGGTCTCCAAGTCCTGACCTCAGGTAATCCACCCGCCTCAGCTTCCCAAAGTGCTGGGATTACAGGCGTGAGCCACCGTGCCCGGCCAGAGGTTAGATTTTAACATAGGAATTTTAGGGGGACATAGACATTTAGCCCATTGCAGATGAGTCTGTGGGTTCCATCCATGGCTGCTAGAGTGGCTGTCTATTTCATAATGCATTGAGTTTCTCTTTCTTCAAATTGTGACAAGCACAGACACTTAAGGAAGACAGACCTGGTTTGGGTTTTTGATTGGTCTAGCATTGAAGGCCTTTGTGGTCTTGTCCCTGTCTTATCACTTCCTGCTTCCTATTCCAGTCAAACTGAATTTCTCTTTTTCACTTCCATGCCTCTGATCACATTGTTATCTAGAATAGCCTCTCCCCATTCACTTAATACATTTCTCTGTCCAGTCTTATGACTCAGCTCAAATGCCTCCTCTTCCAGGAAGCCTTCCCTGTTTCCTTAGCAGGAAGAGACTTCTCCTGAATTTGGTGCACTCTGCTCTCTTGTTGTTTTGTTTTGTTTTGTTTTTTAAAGACAGGTCTCACGCTGTTGCCCAGGCTGGAGTGCAGTGGCATGATCTCAGCTCACTGCAACCTCTGCCTCCCGGGTTCAAGCGATTCTCCTGCCTCTCAGCCTCCTAAGTGGCTGGAACTACAGACATGTACCACCAGGCCCGGCTAATTTTTGTATTTTTCGTAGAGACAGGGTTTCACCCTGTTGGCCGGGCTGGTCTTGAACTCCTGACCTCAGGTGATCTGCCTGCCTTGGCCTCCCAAAGTGCTGGAATTACAAGTGCGAGCCACCACGCCCGACCCTTGTTGGTGTTATTATATAGACGGTGAACCGCACTCTCTGTGGATCCATTGTCAGCAAACCAGTCCCTAGAACAGAGTTGCTGAAGGAATGAGGATTCGGATTTTGTCAAAAAGTGAGTGCAGGGGCATTGCTGTTTGCCCTGGGGCTGCACGCCCTCCTGCTGTGTGAATGTCCCACTTCCTCTCCAGTTCCAAAGAGCAGTTGGAATGTTGGAGACTGGGCATGTGTCTCAGCAGCTTCTCTCAGACACTGGAGGCGACTTGTCTTTTTTCAGTTACCAGATTGCTGCCCTTTAACTCAGCTTTCAGCAGAAGGAGGCACCCAGGAGCTCTATGTCTCAGCTCTGCAGGTCCTGAGTGTGTCTCTGTGAGCCTCAACGCCATGGAGACGGCACAGCTGGGGGTCTGGGTGCATCTAGGGCATCCCTTCCTTCTTAGAAGAGAAAATGGGGGCAGACAGGGAAAGAGAATTTCTCAAGGTCAAAAACCTGGCTATGGAGCTGGCACGGAATCCAGACCTCTTGAATCTATGCTCACCTGTACTTCGTTGTTTTTCTGGTTCTCCCTCCTCTGATTTATTTCCACCTAGTCAAGCAAAAATAAGTGTGTTTTCTTTGTTCTTTATCTTATTTCGGTTATTGATAGAGTCTGGTTAGTGTGTATATTTCTGAACATATTTGTATATGTATCTTTTCTATTTTCCCATTGCATTTATGAAAATCTAGTTTAAAACACTGTATATAGTATGTAAAGCCAGATTTTATAGATATTTATATATATTTTATTTTATTTATATTTTATATATATATATAGCATATGGCATATGGTGGTATCTGTTGGTATATACACATACTTCTTGAGGTCCATTGATACTGCATTAAAACATAGTATTGGGATACTGTTAAGCTCATACACATTTACAGGGCAAGTCCAGGGCCTGACTAGTTTGGTAAAGATACAACAAGCCACTGTTACTTTAGGCAGTTTATTACTTACATAGGCATCACAAAGAATATGTCAAAGGTACCATCTTCCTGGGTCCTTGTCCCGTACACTGAAGAGGATGACACTGAAGCAAAAGGGGCTGATGACTGCCACACAAGTGGGATTTTGAGAAGCAATTTTAGACTGCAGCGAAGTGGTCTCAGAGCCCACAGCTCTGTTCTGAGGGGCAGGCAGAAATCCCCATACCTCATTAGAGATAAGACACTGTCTGGTGACAGGCTCCTAGGGGAATAGGGAGGTGAATGAGAGACAGCCGTGCATCTTTTTATGTTCTGGAAGCCTACAAGGTGTTCCACCAAGATTCAGGCAAACCTTTGCATAGATGGCTATGTGCAGTTCTCACAGGCACCGTGGCAGGTTCCCTTACACGGATATGCACATTTCTCCATCTGCTGATGAGAAGCAGCAATGGGGAAAGCTGTGAGAAAATTTTATCTTTTTTTTTTGAGACAGAGTCTTGCTCTGTCGTACAAGCTGGAGTACAATGGTGTGATCACAGCTCACTGCAGCCTTGAACTCCTGGGCTCAGGCGATCCTCCTACCTCAGCCTCCTGAGTAGCTGGGATTACAGACATTCATCACCGTGTTCAGCTATTTTTTATTATTTTTTGTAGAGACAGGGTCTTGCTATGTTGCCTAGGCTGGTCTCGAACTCCTGGGCTCAAGTAGTCTGTCTGCCTTGGCATCCCAAAGTGCTAGGATTATAGGCATGAGCCACCACATCTGGCCGCTGCAAAGAAAATTTTAAAGACGGAAACCTGTTATGTTAGCATTGTAGCTCAGCTACTGTCACTTTTATGTTTTCCTTGCCAGTTTTTCTCCAAGTTTATACACATTTTTTAGAGTTGTGATCATACTATATAAACAATGCTGTATCCTTTTCAATTTAACATCATGTCATAGTTCATAATAATAATTTTAAGTTACATGGTGATCGATAAGTCGTGCCACAGTTAATGGCTGGTTTGCAGGTTGTTACACACAGCCGCAGCCAGCATCTTCGTGCAGCATCTTTCCTTCCTTCTGTGGGATTGTTTCCTTGGTGCTCGTTCCAGCAGTAAGCATCAGGTTGTGGTGTGGGCGTTTGTGTGGTTTGTTCAAGTTCCCTTCTTCCTTGCTGTGCTCCTTGGGCTGGGAATGTTTGGTTGCCGTGGAGATGAGTGCTGTGGGTCTCCCTCCTCCCCCCTCAGGCTCTGCCCACCCCAGGCGGCCATGCCCCCCCACTGGCACTGGACACTCTCAGGAAGCTGTTGGCACACCCTGGAGTGGGAGGGAGGTCCGTGGAGAGGGCAGGAGTGGCCTCTGTTGGCAGCTGTGTCTACTTACGTGTCAAGTGGCCTGTCTGAGGGAGGCTGGCTCCCACCTGTGCCTCAGAAGCAGCAGCATGAGAGGAGGAACAACATGCTGACTTGTGGGGTTGAGTGGACTTCTCGGCACCTTCAAGAATAGTCTGGGAGGCCAGGCGTGGTGGCTCAACCTGTAATCCCAGCACTTTGGGAGGTTGAGGCGGGTAGATCACTTGAGGTCAGGAGTTTGAGACCAGCCTGGGCAACATGGCAAAACCCCATCTCTACTAAAAATACAAAAATTAACCGAGTGTAGTGGCACGTGCCTACAATACTAGCTATTTGGGGGGCTGAGGCAGGAGAATCACTTGAACCTAGGAGGCAGAGCCAAGATTGTGCTACTATACTCCATCCTGGGCGACAGGGCGAGACTCTGTCTCAAAAAAAAAAAAAAAAAAAAAGTGGTCTGTGAGGGAGAAGTAGGCAAGGTCCTGCGTCCTCACTGCAGGCAGATTGAGGTTTAAAAAGTAAGACGTTCATTTCACAGACTAAACAAATTCCATCCTACAGTCAGGCGAAACCTGCTTGCCATGTTAGTGTCATGATTCCTATTAGTTTTTCGATGATATGAGACGGAAAATGATGGACTAAGTAAATATACTCTCCCTGCCGGAAGCCCATGGAGCAGGGGGGTGCCCACCTTGGGGATGGAAGTTGGGAAGCAGCCAGTCCCACAGTTGACAGAAATTACACCCAGTGCAGGTCCGAGCTCAGTGGAAGGCTGCAGAGGGCCAGACAGGGTCCACTTGAGATGGTGCTGGGATGTGTAAGTCCAGGCCAGAATGAATTGCAGTGGTGTAACCTACTGTTTATATTGCTGGGTGTAGGATGCACTGTGACCTGCCAGCCATGACTTAGTGGGGAGAAAAAGCAAAACTAAGATTATATACCATTGCTCATTTCACCTTCCAAAAACCGAATGTCCATGCCTGTTGAAGATTGCGAATGGGATTTATAGTAAAATCTCACTTGTTGAGACCCAGTTGGAAGAAAGCCTTTCTTAGTAAAAAGCCTGCATCTAGAACACTCACAAAATGCCATTTTGTTACTTGAGATAAATAAAACAATTAGGACCAAGCCTCGTGTTGTGGAACCGAGGTTTTTAGCGAATGAGTAAGTGCTTGGTGATTGACTCACCAGTTAGTTCGCCTCTGAAGGACTGGAGGGTTCTTGCCAGCTATTTTGTTTTTCTTACAAAGTCTAAATACTGCATCTGAAATCCTTTCCCTTTTTTGTTGACTTTGTAAATGACCTCGTCAACCCAGCCCCTGAAACTGCTTACGCATTTTGAATTAGTTAAGCCTGAACTAGGGAGATCTTCCTTTAATTCATGCAGGTCTGCTTCTGTAAAACAGTGACCGCGATATTTATAGATAATTTATAGGTAAGCTTTCTAGCTTACTGTGGGCCTGACACCACATAGCCCTCCTCCACCCATGGCGGCTCACTAAATCCTGTAACAATTCAGTGAGTTCAACGTTCATTATTATTATTACTCTCAACTTAAGATGTACAGATTGAGGCTTGGACAGTTTAGTTTGTGGTTGGTGATGTCACTGTTAAGTGGTGTGGTCAGCACTTGAACCCAAGACCTGTGGATCCGCAGCTCTTGCTTTTAGCCACTGTATTAAATTACCTTTACTTAGAGAGAGTATTTGCCAAAGACAGGAGCCGGGCTGTAGCCATGGGGCCTTGGCTTGACTTTTCAGGTTCAGCAGCTGCCTTGGGGTTGTGTGACAACAGAGACTGGGTTTTCGGCCACCCTCGAGTTGTGAGTGCAGGACTCTGTACCCAAAACATAGTATTGGGATACTGTTAAGCTCATACACATTTACAGGGCAAGCCTGGGGCTGGGAATAGGGGAGGTAGAATTCAATCATGGGATGCACCCATAGTAGAGAAATGGACTAAGGGCTTTGATCCCTGAGTTTCTGAGCTGTTGAATTGTCCGAATATTTCTCATCATATTCAGCAGTTCTGTATGAGCTGAATGAGTCAGCAGGACCTAAGGAAAAAGCTGAAGATCAAGAATGTGAGAAAGGAAGAGTGGGCAGATGCTAAAGGAAATCAGTGGGCACGGGAAAGATCAGGAAGCAACCAAAATAGGCTGGAGCTGGCCAGAGGGCCGCAGGGATCAGAAGAGAGTGAAGGGGCCACTTACTTTGGTTATCAAAGGGTCTCTTGTGTCCATCTCCTGCAAGCCTAGTTCTGCTAGTGCACTGGAGTTGGGGCCAAACCTGGTTTCCCAGGTCAGACTCTGCTGGTTCAGTCAGAGGCCAGGAAGTCCCTGACAGGGGACCATCAGATTCCTTTGTTCCTATCGTCTGAACACAGTCTGAGAGGTTTTGCAGTATATTGTAGAGGCTAACTTTGGTGTAACCTATACCTTATGTGGCCATGTCTGCGTCCTAAGCTCCTGATATTGCACATATCTGGTTTTTGTTGGAAGTCTGTACCTTTCCCCCGTGGTAGTCCCAGACCAAGGGTGATACTTGGCAGTGCCCAGGGTGTCACTTGTCTTCTCAAGTCGAAGAGGAGAATGAAGAGCACTCCAGTACGCCAGGAGCATCACACCGTAATTAGCAGGAAGATGTTGCACCGCAGTGCCTCATCTCAGAGCCGGAGTCCTGGGTTAGGGAGTAAACTCTTTTACCCAGGCCTGACTGTATTCTGGCGTTGTAGGCACTCCTCAGGTTTCTGTGGCCATCTCATCTCACTGAGGGTATCCCTTCTTCATGTGTCTCTCAGCTGTTCTCTTACATTTCTGCCCCTGGCTCTGGCCCCTTCAGCTTCATTCTCCTTCCCTTTCCCTTCCCTCCTCTCTCCTCCTTTCACCGACAGTTTTGTTTGCACCCATAGTTGCCCATCAGTGGATCCATGCCTGTAAGCCAGTGTAATGTGAGCTGCTGTCTGTGGAGCATTTATTGCATTTATTGCAGTGAGCCATGATCGTGCCACTGCACTCCAGCCTGAGTGACAGAGCGAGACTCTGTCTCAAAAAAAAAAAAAAAAGATTTAGGAACTAGAGGCTTTATATGCAGTCCAATACGGTAGCCACAAGCTGCACGTGGCTGTCTTCTTGTGTCCCTTGCTTGCCTTCCAGCCACACTCATCTTACACAAGAGGTCATGGGGTCTCAGAGCAGTTGCTCAGCTGGTGAGTGGGGAAGTGTGTTCGTGCCCAGGGGCAGGTGGCCACTGTGTATATGCTTGCCACCATATCCATGGCCTTCACCCTTCACTGTGCGTCAGTCGCCATCACAAGGAGCCTGTTGCGGTGCCGACCTCTGGCTCTGCCTGCAGAGATCCTGATTTCTGAGATCTGCGTGTGCAGGGGGAGCATCCTGGGGGATTGTGATGAAGTTAGCTGGGAACTTGGCTGTGGCCCTGCAGTGGGCCTCACCACCAGCCCACTTGACCTTCATGTGGACTTCAGTCCTCTGGCCTCTCTCTGACCTGTAGACCTGCACCATCTAACACAGCAGCTACTGGCCACTTGGGGCTCTTGAGCACTGGAAATGTGGCTAGTGTGACTAAGGAGCTGCATTTTCCATTTTATTTCATTTTAATTAATTAAAGTTTAAATTTATTTTAGTAGCCATGTGCAGCTTGTGGCTACTGTATTAGACTGCATGTAAAGCCTCTTGTTCCTAAATCTTTTTTTTTTTTCTTTTTTTTTTTTGAGACAAAGTCTCACTCTGCCATTCAGGCTGGAGTGCAGTGTTTCATTATGGCTCACTGCAACCTCTGCCTCATGGGCTCAAGTGATCCTCCCACCTCAGTCCCTTTGGTCCCCTGGCTAATTTTTTTGAAATTAATTTTTGTAGAGATGGAGTCCCACTATGTTGCCCAGATTGGTCTCAAACTCCTGGGCTCAAGTGATCCTCCCGCCTTGGCCTCCCAATGTGCTGGAATTACAAGTGCAAGCCACAATGCCCGGCCTCTAAATCTTCTTAGCCAGAGTTCACTTATTAGTAGGAAGTTATTCATGAAGTTTCTTGTTTTTGATACTTTATACATCACCAAGTCAGTGTAGTCACATTGTCAAAAAATATATATGGGAGAAGAAAATCACCTATAATTCAATACCAAAAAGAACCCCCAAAAATGTATGCTGTACCTACATAGACGTTTTTGCCTGGTTGTCATCACGGTGTATGTTTGCTTTTATGCCCTGCTTTTTCCACTTAGAAATATATGATATGCCTTTTCCCTCATTGCTCCATAGTCTTCATAACCATCTGCTGCGTAAGATCCTGTTGATTTGATGACTCAAAGCCAACATAACCTTCCTGCCAGTTAAAGTTTAAAGGGAAGTGAACTCTTAGCAGACTCTTCCCAGGAGTACTGAGGCTGACTGGGTGTGGATCCTGTGGCTAGGTTTTCAAGGACCAGATGCATAGCAGGGCACGGGTCAGCCTGGGGGTCTGGCAAATCCAATGCCTGGCCAGAGGATGCAGGCCCTTCCCTGTGTTCAGGGGCAGGGTGACAGCTGCCTCTGCACATCAGCAGCAGCCCTGCAATAGTCACCATTGGTGGCATTTGGATGCCAGCAGGGTCCCATATGCCCTATTTTGGGCAGAGCGTCTCTGTCTCTTGCATGGATCACTGCTGTCACCTCCAGTCTGGTCTCTGGGCACAGCAGCGAGGAGGCCACTCCACAACTTAGAGACCTTCAGCTACTTCTTGCCTTAACATTGTAGTCCAGTTCTTTTGCCTGGTGTTTAAGACATTCCTTAAATTAGTTGTAACTTCCTTCCTGTCTTCTTTCTTTCTAACTACCCCCCTCCTCCACTGCCCCACAGCCTCCTGAAGTGCTGAAGCCCCTGGCCACACTGCACATCACCTGCCCTTTTCTACCCCTGTACCTTGTCACCCTTACCCTCCATCACCACCCAGGTGAATATCACTCTCCCTTCAGTGTCTTCCATTGCCATCTCCATTGCGACTGTCCTGATCTTGGGTCCCATGTGTACCTTGTTCATTTGCCTGTGCTATGGTGTTTTCAATTATGATTAGATTGAAACTGTTTGCAGGGATCTCTATCTCCCCCTAGGTGATCAGTTTTGGGAGAATAGGGACAGGGTTTAACTGATCATAATTTTACTCCTTATAACCCTTCAGCACCTTTAGTATAATTCTGAACACAGAATAAATGTTGGAATAAATAAAGGTGACACTTCCCCATTACCTGGTACTCATCACTTCACCTCGTTACTCACCTTCCCTCATCCCTAAGCAACCACTGATCTTCCTATCCCTATAGATTTGCCTATTCTGGATATTTCATATGAATGGAATCATATAATATATGATCTTCTGTGTCTGGCCTTTTTCACTTAGCATGCATTCCAGGTTCATCCACATTGTAGTATGAATCAGTATCTCGTTCCTTTTTATGGCTGAATAGTATTCCCTTGTATAGATGTACCATATTTTGTTTATCCATTCAGCAGTTGATAGACACTTGTTTTTATTTTTGGCTATTATAAATAATGTTGCTATGAACATTCCTAGGCAGGTGTTTATGTGAACGTATCATTTCTGTTCTCTTGGGTAAATATTAGGAGTGAAATTGCTGGGTCATGTGGTAACTATGTTTAACCTTTTGAGGACCTGTTTTTTAAAGAAGCTCTACCATGTTACATTCCCACCAGCCATGTATGAGACTCCCAGTATTTCACATCCTTGCCAACACTTAGGCTTAACTAGTTTTTTTATTCTAACCTATTTGGTGTGAAGTTGGATCTCATTGTGGTTTTGATTTGCATTTTCCTGATGATTAATGATGTTGAGTATCTTTTCATACATTTATTGGCCATTGGTATGTCTTATTTGGAAAAATGTCTTCTCAATTCCCTGCTTATTTTTACTTGGATTGTCTTTTTATTATTGAGTCTTAATAGTTCTTTGTATATTTTACATATAAATCTCCTGTCAGATATAGGATTTGCGAATATTTTCTTTCATTCTGTGGACTGTCTTTTCATTTTCTTGATGGTATTGTTTACAGCACAAAGGTTTTAAATGTTGATGCAGTATAATTTATCTACTTTTTTTCTTTTTTTGCTGGTGTTTTGGTGCTTTTTGTAGGAAAACATTGGCTGACCCAAGGTCACAAAGATTCATGTCCATAATTTCTTCTAAAAGTTTTAAAGAGATTTAACTAATAAGAAAAAAGTCTCACTTGTCCTCACATTTGCCATTTCTGCTCCTCCTCATCCTTTTGTTTAGATTCAGGTTTTCATCTGGTACCATTTTTCCTTCTGCTTGGAGGACTTCTCTTAACATTTGTTCTTTTTCGTGTGCTGATCTGGTGATGAATTCTTTAAACTTTTGTATGTCTGAATTTATCTTTCTTTCACTTTTTTTATTTTAAAATATATTTTTTTGGCTGGGC